>NW_027558550.1:0-9837 GCF_052425735.1 Oculina patagonica
TATCATGATTTAAGGTGGCTTAATACAGTTTTGAGAGGGCAAATCAGTCCAACCTTCAACTCTCTTGTACAATCTCCAGAAAAGTTTTTTTTTCTCTTATCACTGTTCGTTACATCCTAAAACCATCTAATGCGATATTTGGAAAATAAAAATGCTAATAAACAGCTTAAATAAACGACCGAATGCTTAAGAGGGGACTGGCACTAGTAGTTTAAACGGCGTTTTTCTCAAAATCTACCCGTACGACCCTACCTCAAAATTTCAAAAATTAGAAATTAGCTTTAAATTATCATTCATGCAAAATAATATAAAAATCTGTAAGACAGATTTTTTCGCAAAATAGGAATATGTGATATTTTGCCGATTTTTAAAATAGCTCAAAATCTGTCTTACAGAATTTTTTCAAAATTTTGGTTGTGGACGTGGTTCACCCCTGAAATTCAATTGTGAAAGTTTCATAATAGGTTGTACGGTAGGTTTTAGAGAAAGTCTGGATCAAAATCTGGCTTTTACGACCTCCACTGAGCGAATCAAATTGCGCGTATGAGAGCGCGCTAATATGACGCCATGCGTCGCGAGTGATAATGAAAGACAGAATTAGAACTTCTCTGTCGGTTGTTTATCCACATTTTTTGCCGTATTGTTTTCCGTCCCAGGTTTCAAGACCTATCTGAAAGTATTTTCAAAATTTCTTTTGTATACAAATGTGGAAAAGCGCGGTAAAACAGATGGAACTCTTTTTCGTTTCTGTTTAGAGTTTTAGCCCCCGCGAGCAATAATGACGTCAAGCAGAAAATCGTAGCGCGCGCATTTGAGCCACGTAAAACTGTATTCAGCCACCTTAAACAATAAAGTGTTTCTGTCGAGGAACTATCGGCTGATAGTTGCCCCGCGGAAATATGACGTTTTTAAAACAATTATTATCCCGAGAAGGGAAGCTTCGAGAAATATGTTAGTTTTAAGAACATCAAATTTCTAGGGGGCAACTATCAGACCGATACAGTTCCAAGCCAGAAACATCCTATCGTTTTTATTGTTCACTACTAATTTTTTTCCGCGCGTCCATTCAAAAACGAGCATCTTGAATTATTTTTTATCTTTTTGGATGAAAGTCTTGAAAGCCGAAGTTTAACGAAACAAAACCAAACCAGACAAGAACCCACTAAATGCAGTGAATTTGGTGTTTTTTTTTGCCTGTAGACCCGCTTGTTTTAAAAAAAAATTTCACAGACGACTACTATCCTCGGCTGCGCCTCGTTGACTATTCGCTTATGGAAAATTTGGGCTCGTAGTCTAATTGTTGATAACCGATCGTTGTATGCAACACTTGCTAACTAAAGAAAAACTGTTTTGGAATAAGTTTTGAATTAAGAGTTATGCATCCAATAGTCTTTAGTGCAGAACTTGTAATTGTCGGTTTTGAGAGGGTTCTCAGCAGAGCATTCAACTTGACCCGCTGTCGCATTCCACTGATAGCGCAACTTCTATTGCGATTTGATGGTCGTTGAACTTTGATATCTGACCAAATTATTTCGAAACTGTCATTTGTGTTTCCAAGTACGTGCTAACTCGAACTACTTGAAGCAATATCAAGCCATTAATTTTCAAATTAGCTTGTTTTCGCCTTTCGCTGTGTTGTCACTAAAACACGGCCTCAAACACGATCGAATCGAGACCCGGAGCTGAATTCAGTAAAAATTCTGGCCGGTGAGTTCTTTCTCTCAATTATTCAGTTTAGCGGTCAAGAAAAATCCTTTAAAGTTCTTTCCAAATTAAAACAAGGCTATACTTTTGAAATTCTTTGAATATTACATTTTGGTCAGTTAAAAGAGACACTAGATGGAGTGAGTCCCTGCCTCGCGAAATGACAACACACACTTTTAAAACCAGTGTTTAATCAATTTTTTAGGAGAGATTTTTGGAAAAACTTTCACTTTAATATTTCCAGAGTAGCTCAGTTTTTTTTTTATTAACTAATTTTGCATTTTAATTCGCGGACAGTTTCTCAAACTTGTTGAAGTCAGCAGTGCATATCTCGTATAAATAGTTTCGCAGTCGTTTCTTAGCGCACCGTCACGTGTATAAATTTATCATTATTGAAACTGTAGTGTAAGAGTAAAAAAAAAAAAACAAACAAAAAAAACAAACAAACAAAACCAAAACCAAAACAAAAAAAGAAACAAACAGAACAAGCCGTTTTCACTTACATAGATTAAGTAACACAAGTAAATTATAAACAACGACCCAAAACGAAAAAATCCAAAAGTTATACTGGTATAAAAAGAGTTGAGAAAAAAAATGAATGGAAGTACGCGGACGGAACTGACGAAATATAGCGAAACCGGAAAGAGATCGATAAGGTTTTAGCTCAATACAAACGGATCTCTTAATTTGATAGTATGAAAATAATGCCAATTGCGAAAAACACGACAGCATATTTATTTTCATGGAGTGGAAAAAAATAATTTTGTAAAATTAGCGGAACGCGCGTGCATGCTCGGAGAATTTTTACAAAATAATTGTCATTTTTGAGGCCGCACTTTCATGTTTTTGCATATCGTTTTATTTACATTTTGGCTAATGTCTATGTTTTTCATCACAATGGGTTTAATGCTGTAATCCTCGCTGAATGGCAGAAATTATTATGGTTAAGAGTGTTGTTTATAGTTTGCGGCGTAATAAACTCTATGCATAAGTAGGCGACAATTCCATACAATATCACTTTTCTCTGTTCGCAAAAAAGTACATCTATGAAGAAACGATTTCTGTCGATTTTGATACTCTAAACACAAACAGTTCAACTTATTTACTTTTATTTTCAATGCAGTACTTGCTGTTAAGATAAGCTCCAATACGGCACGACTTTAAATGCGAAATTTACATAATCGAACATTGTTACGGAAATTTGAGAAGTGGATGAAAATTAAAATGATGAGTTCTTGACCCATCGCGAGACGACTATCTTTCTTTTTCGGTTATCAAGATCAAAAGATATCCGAGGTTAGGTGTCGATGGTTTAATTTTTTCCTGCGGTTCTTTTCTTTCTAAATGGGCGAAGAAAATGAAATTAACAAACACGCCGGCTGTCTTGTGTTTTTAACCACGTTCCAACCTCCATTCATATGTTAATGCATAATGCCACCTCTGGCCTCAAGTGATGTCATGCGTGCATCAAATCGCTGTCTAAATTAGTCGAGAGAGCAAGAGAGCGCGAAAGGACTTTGCAAAAGTGCTCCGGAAATTCGGCCATAATGATTGCCAAATTCTTCCTCTTCTGGCTGTCTATAGCAAGGCTTTCATTGGAACAGCTATTTACGCATTTTGATTTATACGATGCGATCCATATTCTGTTCCTAGGAGCGTTGGGGATTTGTTTGAGATTCATTCAGTGTGGGTCATCATGGAACGCTAACAAGAAGGTCCGATCAAGTCTTCGATCACCTTCCATTTCTCCTGGGAGTAAAAAACGTGGATCCGTTTCTTTTGCTGCCGGGACGAAGTTTTATCCCATACAGAGCTACAGTCCGGTAGGTTAAGCGTTGTTTGATTGTAGATAAGTGGGGCAGATAGTTTAATAGATCGCTTTATACTAAAAGACAGCTCTATGCCCGAGGCATAAACTGACAGCGCGCGCTAAACTGACAGCAGAATCTTTGTCGACCGTTTGTACACAACCAGCTGGAAGCGTATTGAATATGCTGAATATATCCTGGGGCCCTTGATACTCTTGGTAAACAGTCTTTCTTCCTTCTGCGTTGCAGCTAAACTGGACGATTTTAAGGAACGTAAGCATGTCGGAAACATGGAAAGCGCAGAGGTCTTCTCTCAAAATCTCGTTGACAACCGACGATGGCGAAGAAGTCACAGAAGGCGAGAGGTACGCGTGAAAGTTTTTTTGTTTTAATCTGACCAAACCTCCCGCATTTGTATACAAGGGGCTTCAGAATGGGCGGAAACTGATAATTTTGGCTTTGTAATTGTTATACAGAAGCTGTGCGACTCTCGTGCATTTTAAACTAGCGAATTTTTGGCGGAATTGCTCTGACTACTGAGCTGACTCGTCGCAGCTGTTTTTTTTTACACTGTGTTTTACACAAAGCCGTATCGGATAATTGCCTCAAGCTTTATGGACAAACTGTGGGCTTGTTTACACAGTGTCAAAGATAGTTTTCATGTTTTTGCATGCTGTATTATCTGCGAGTTTATTGTTCAGTTACCTCGCGCGAACGGGAAGAGCGAAGAAGCACTTTCGCTCACCGCGGTGAAATTAAAATTACGCGCGGTTATGTTGTTTTCTCCATGGAGAGCGGGCATGCATCTCATTTCATCAATCGTCATGGCAGGAAGACCTCGAGCCGTTGTCTAAAGGCTATTTTATAGTCTGTTGATCAGACGAGTGCTCAAAATATTTCAAAGGCGGCGAATTTTCGAGAGCGAGATCAATTTGTCACGGACGAAATTGATCGTGTTTTTTCTTTCGCTTCTGACAATATCAAGATTTCGCGTTGCGGTTTTTTCGCTTGAAAATCTTGATCCCGAAATGTCATTATATACATTGGATGCATTTGACAGGACTTGTTTTCGTAAAGCACAGGTGTTAAAACTGTCAAAGATTTCTCAATTCATGGTTTGTCTTCGATCTGTTAGCTACTTCAGTTTGGCATAGAGTTTTTGTATAGGGCACGCTTGTTTCTTTGTTGAAATATTCTTATAAAACAATTTTATGATTTCTATAGTCAAAACAGTCAATAATTTTCACGTGAGGATCAATGGAGAATAATTTTTGACTGCTTGATAGAAACTTAATTTATGCGGTGCTTAAAAATTTTGCTGCAGCCGACGAATCAAACTTGGGAACACATTCATTTTGATCAAAGTTTTATTTATGAGCGATCGTTTAAATCCATTTTTATTTTGAAAAGTGTCTGGAATTGATTTACTACTTTTTGTCGGCTTCGATTCGGAGCAGCAAAAGTTTTGTTTTGTAGCCATGTATTTGAATACATTTTTGAATATTTATAATTAGATTCCCGCGATTTTCTGCATTTTAGAAGTTCCGCTTTTGTGGAGCTGAGCTGATTATAAGTTTAAATATTTATTGTTGATTGGGATTTAGTGGCGAAAAAATGTTTTTGACAATAACTTTTCTGTTGCTTATTAATTTTAACGGAGGTAGAGTGTTAGAACCACCGATATTATAATTTTCAGAATATATTGGCAATTCGAGGCGAATTGTCCTTGTTTTCACACTGTCATTATTTATTTCACACCTGAAATTTAAGTATAGAATAAATTTATTTGGTGTATTTTTTCAGTGGGATCATAATTTTTAACTCAAAAACTGAAGATCACTGTTATTCTTTTCTAATTTAATAAGATATTTAATATTTTTCACTGTTGTATAGCCAGCCACCAATGAAATTGACAACAGAATTGTACAAATTTATTCCTTGAACCTGTCATTAAGAATTAAAAATTAAAAATATTGGATCAGGAAAATTTGTACACCTTTCTTTTTATAGTTGATCACTGGGTTTTGTTCAAGAATTCTTTCAGAAATAATCAGAAAAGAGATAAAATTTGTTACTTTTGTTTCTTTCTATGTAGTTAATAATTCTGTTCCAATTCACATAATTATTGGAGAGCAAAATAGACCAGCTGAGAGTAATATAAAAGTAGCAAATGTATGTCTAATAGATGCCTGTGTACGCACAGTTGAGTGTTCGTTTAATAATACTGAGACAGCAGGCAAACGTACACATGTAGCTTAAGTTTTTTCGATTGATTTTCCTTGATGGTGTAAATAAGCTTAAAGAACATGCCAAGTTTGGTGTCTTTAATAGATAACACAGCTTTTGGTATAAGATACTATTGTTTGCAATTTGGATTATTTGATGCTATCTGCTGATTATGTGTGGTACTTTTTGACAACTAAGATACATAAATTGCCTGTATGTTGGCTGTAAACTGGTCTGTGAACGAACAGATAGCAACAAAATGACTCTGTTTATTATGGCTAGGGTCATCCACTTAACTGCACTGTTACTAATAATAAACGTAATTATAAAGAGAGGACGACAAATTGCATGCCATTTAAGTGTTAATAAAATAGCCAGTTGGACATCAATGAGAAGCCCCAAGTGCAGTAGCATTATCAAGCCATCTAAAAATAAGATACCTGTGTTGACAGAGAAAAATTATTCATGTAGGCAAATATATTAATTTTTATAATACCGGTATTAAAAGTTTATTAAAATTTTAGACAAATTAAGATGATAACCATAACCCCCTGCTTTGAGTAAAAAAAAGATTCCAGGTTGCCCTTTTGATTGGGCAGGTTGGAGCCATTGTTTGCTAGCCTGGAGGCCTTCATCAATATACTAGACTGCGAACAGTCTCTTTTTGCTTCAAAATCTGTGGAACTAACGCAAACGTAGCGAGCAATTGAGTACAAAGTTGGAACGGCGAAGTCACAAGTAGTGTGGGTGCCAGACCGGGCAAAAAAGAGATCTTTTACGCTCTGTCTGGCAACGGTGCTACGGCAGCTCGTGGCTTTGCTGCTCACCGCCTGAACTTCTTGCTTGATTGCTTGCTACTATAGTAGGGGTATCAAATGGTCTTTGCGAGCATTTGCGAGCATGCGAGCACAGCGTTTTTCTTTGCGAGCACGAGCATTGACAAAAATTAGCCTTGCGAGCACCGAGCACTTTTCAAAAACCTACCTCCACTAAAAACCGAGCATGCGAGCACTTGTAAAATTGTGCGAGCACGAGCAAACGAGCACCCACTAAAATTTTGCGAGCAGTTGCGAGCACTGCGACATTTTGAGGGACCATTTTTGACTCCTTATAGTGTTCGTTCCACAGATTTTGAAGCAAATTTAAGAGAGACTCACTGCTCACAGTCTATCAATATACAGTCTTTTTCATCTGCCAACTAAATTTATTAATCTAACTTGCCATTGGACAAGTGATTCACTAGCCCAGGGCTATCAAACAGGACTTTCGTTGCATGCTGCCTTCTGTTTGTGGATATATCTGAACAATTAAATTACAGTTGTATCTTTCTACAATGGCTACTTTAGGGAAGAGTTAACTGGCCTTTATTTATGGATTGACTTGCGCACGGTTGGGATGAAAAATCCTGAATAGATCTTTCGGTTAGGCTATATTCCCAGGGACTTGTTTAGGGAGAGGAGAGGAGGCAGGGGGGGGGGGGGGGTGCTCTAGAAATTAATCTTATTTTGTTTCATGGTTTATCCACATCAATAAACTCTTGTTTGTGATTGTTATATAGATGTCTGTCACACAATCACAGTTTACAGCAAATAAAAAAAATTCTTTCATTTAGAAACCTGTATGTACTGCATGCCAAATCACATCCACCTTCTGGAGGTATTCATTAGGTCATATTTTGTTGTAGTAGGCATCTGTTTATCCTGGGGGGACTAATATTAGGCCATGGTTTTTGACACAGGAAACAGTTGTCTCATTTTTCAAGCCAAAAATAATATTTTCAATCATGAACAACAAACAAAACTCTTAAGCCTCCTCCTTTTTGTTCAATCCATGGTTTGGTCTAAAAATAATTATCTTTGGGGTACCCTCTTTTTGCAAATGAAAACCTGCTGGGATTTATGTTTTTTGTCGTTGTTGTTTGCTCTGTGTTTATTGTTATGATCCTCAAGAAGTCTAAAGAATTTAAAACTTTATACTACTTGTACATGTATACCCCAGAGGAAGGGTATATGTAGCATTTAAATTTAAGTAAGATACAGTGTATATATGTCTGAATTTATCAAAACCAGGTCAAGGAAATATTCACCGTTTTAAGCGCAAATCGCTGTAAACGCGTTTTTTCTCGCCAGAGACTATCTCCAAACTCGATGATATAAAAACTAAAGGGAATGTCAGTCTTTTTTTCTCTTCTCCTCTCTCTTCTCTACCTTTCAGCGCTGTATTTTTTTTTTTTTCACCCTTTCTTGTGGCGTTTTAAGCCAATTCGCGCAGTAACGTACTTGTTCAAGAATACTGACGTCACTTTTCTTTGACCCGGTTTTGATAAATTCAGACATATGATTCAATAGTATGAGCAGGAAAAGCCTGGATATCTCTCTAGATGCATAGAAAATGATTGATTGTAACTCGAGAAGCTCATTCTTGGCCTTTCCGGTCATACTATTGAATCATATGTCTGAATTTATCAAAACCAGGTCAAGGAAATATTCACCGTTTTAAGCGCAAATCGCTGTAAACGCGTTTTTTTCTCGCCAGAGACTATCTCCAAACTCGATGATATAAAAACTAAAGGGAATGTCAGTCTTTTTTCTCTTCTCCTCTCTCTTCTCTACCTTTCAGCGCTGTATTTTTTTTTTTTCACCCTTTCTTGTGGCGTTTTAAGCCAATTCGCGCAGTAACGTACTTGTTCAAGAATACTGACGTCACTTTTCTTTGACCCGGTTTTGATAAATTCAGACATATATATTGGTTAAGTGTGTGGCAATTCTGCTTAGCTACACAGATTTTAGAATAAGATTGTCAATCTACATGTAGCAGTTTAGGGGTCAGGGCATGAATAATCAATTAATAGTTACAAATTGAAAAGGGTACAGGCTCTATCGATCTGAAAGCTGTAAATATTGCATACACACCTTTAATTTCCCACCCCACCACACCTTTGCACTTGAACCAACAAGAATGTGTTAAAATAGAATTCCATTGTAGCTATATGCATGGCACTTAATTAAAAGATTTTATTGGCCTATAGATCATCATTTAATCAATTATTTATCCTAAAATGATAAAATCTTGCCTTCTAGAATTAACCAGGAATAATGTACAGTAAATTGCTGCAGCGTGTATCTTGCATGTATTTGTGCAATAATGAAGGCAGAAAGGTGCTTGTAGTCTTACAATGTTGCTGGGGTGAGAAGTCAAGAATCTAATTTGTATGTTTACAAGAAAAAAAACAAAACAGAACAAAACAATGTTGGGGGCATAATTTGAGAAATTTGCTGAACTTTTGTTCAATTCAGAAAAGTACTCATACATGTACAAGTACATTGTGTGCAATGGTTTATTTTTAGACATTTCTTAAATCACTTAAATGGAGACTGGTAGTGGCTTTTGTAAATATGGGATTGATGTTGATATCAAAAGTGCATAATATGGCTGTACACATTTTATGTTTTCATTTTCAGTAATATTGTATGGGTGTTGTGATATGCCTTTTTACAGGTGTAGTTACTACATGTTGTTTTGCATGTGCACAAGTGGTCATTACTTTGAGTAATGCCTGTACTTTTGTTAGTAGGAGAATCATTGTTTGTTTTTTGCTTGTTCAAAACACATTCCTGTGTTGAGTAGTTTACTTTGTGTTGTTGTATGTAAATCTTGGTCAATGCTTCTAATAGTTGTCAGTTTCACTAGGAAAAAAACACACTCAGAGGAAATTGTGTACCAAATCCTTTCTAATTCCTCGGCCACTGGAAACCCCTCCTGAATCAAGGGCTCAAAATTATTTTCAGACAGTTTCCGGTCATGTTGCCTGGCCAAACAGATTTTAGCTCAGTCACGTGTTGTTTCTGATGGGTCAAAATATTGAAAATAACACTTCAAAACTACCAATCATTTCTGCTGTTTGTTAGGTCATCTTTGTTTGCATGGCATTTAACTTCCCTATCTATTTCCTCACTGTTTTGGCTGTATTTTTTTTTAAAGACTGTTTCTTGATGCCCTTGATGTCCTTGTTAGTGACAAGTCGGTCAAAAAATTGTTAGAATTTTAGTTAATGCTTAAAGATAAATTGTTATCAAAAATGTTGTTTATTTTTCTGGTC
>NW_027558551.1:0-9833 GCF_052425735.1 Oculina patagonica
AAAATATAATCTATATTAGTGTATTTACCAACAAACCACGAAATGCCGAGTACAGGATGGCAGGGGGCGGAAAGCAGTGGAGAGGGAAAAGAAAAAATAAGACAAGGCTAGGATTTTAAGGTGACGAACCGGAAAAAAAATCAAACCTTTTTGCAATATTGCGTAGTTTTTGCGAAGAAAAAAAACTGAAAGGTAGTGGCGAGAGCCGAAAAAAGGTACGATATAGCGGAAGATCAGGTCCCTTTCAAGGCTTAAGAGGCAATCACTCCAGCACAACATTAAGATAAATAATAATAATTTATTCACGTTATGTAATGATTCGATTTAACATAAAGTAATTGCGTGTCAACATAATCCCTAGCCAGAGTGCGCGGCCACAAGCGACCTGGACCTAATCTCCCCATACTCCCCTTGTGACTACAATCACTTCTGAGAGATTTTGTTCGTCGGAGCCAAGAAATTATTACTAAACATCATCTTAATCCCCGTATCCCAAGGACTGTTGTCACGTTAAAGCGAGCTGAAAAACTCTTGTTGCCGAGTCTTTGTTCCAAATAATAAGGACCTGGTTTCGAGTAGTTATTTTTCGTGTGTTGCTACATGACGTATGTTTATATTTGAATTTTGTATAGCGATCAAGACGAAACCGGTTTTATAAATCGCATATTTAAATTACTGTGTAGAAATCACTTTTTCTTCTTTTAATCTCCACTTGCTGGATTAAATAGTTCTTCTTTGGCGCTTAATAAAAAACAAACTTAAACATTCTACTGTTAAATGAAGACTAGTAATGGTCTTGATGTACTAACCCCACCGTTTTTAAACTACTTTAGTCTTTTCTTTTTTCTACAACGAAGATTCCGTTGTCTCTGAGCTCGCACTCCCTGAAGACGCTAAACCCTCATGTTCCCGCTTAATGAGCATCATTTCTAGCAAGACATCCTCCTCCTCCTCTTCCTCCATGATTGAGACCTTCCTGAATTTGTTCTGCAAGCTTACTATCTTTTTGTTCAATATATTGAAGTAGTTATTTGTAGTTATGATTCTGTTGTCATTTTCCTCGTCGCTAGAATCATCCACGTACCATTTTTCATCTATTTCAGGGCTTACGGTCGAGGAGATCAAGTTCACTCCTAAGATTGCCTTCAAACGCTTAAGTATAAACTCTACAAGTTCTGGGTCAGTCTCGGAATTGTCAAGTTCGGATTCTCTACTCTCAAAGGCGGCGTTTATTATGGATACAAACATGTTGAGAAGGATGAGTTCCATAAGAATACTGTAACTGAAAAACAAGGCTGGTCCAATGACACGGTCCACTTGCTGCAAATCATGAAAATAGGACGCACCAAGGAGAGCATTCAGCATTGCTTGAAATGCCGATGGAAGAGAAATGAAGGCTTGTAAATGACTTCCGAATAAGATGTGAGCCATAATTACAAAAGGGATAAACCAGAACATAAATTGAACCATGAAGAGAAGTATTTCCTTTCGCATGTTAGAAAATGTTTGATTTAAGAGTTTAATGTGGTTGTTGTACCTCAACAGGTACAAAAATTTTAACGTTGTAAGAAATACAACGAACGCTATCATGTACGTATCAATCTCGTTCCACGTAAGTAGCAGCGAAAAGCTGACGAAAACAAAGGGGTTCTCGCTGAGGTCTTTCATGGTTGCGTTGATGCTTACCATCTTGACGAAATACAAAGCAATGGAGACTAATGCGAAAAGTACCTGAAGCAGGTCTACTAAATTCCAAAATCTCTTGAAGAATGTCAGCCTCTGATGGTACAGCCGTTTGATAACTTTGTACAGTAAGAATATGATAACTAAAGCAATGATGAGCTCCGCAGCCAACGCCACGTTAGCAAGCTCGCCTACGTATCTGTAAACGCGTATGGTATCAATTCTACGGAATGTTACAGCTGCCCCGGTTGGCATGGTTTCCACCAGTAGCGAGATAACACTGAACAAGTTCACTTGCGGGTTATAAACAGTGAGCTCAACGAACACACCGCGCGTCCGTCGATCAATCCATTTGTGATGCACGAGTTCTGTGACTACCTGTTGCGCCTTAGCCCTGTAGTAACCAAGCTCTGCGACATACCCTCCCCCTGAGTACATGGTTGTCGTGCCCCACATTGGAACGCCTTTCAGCTCCGCAGCTGTGTGATACCGCCAGGGCTTGGGGCATATTTCATGTGATAAATTTACAACTGGTATGTCAGGAGGAGCCGGCACCCAGTCAGGTTGATAAAAGTTTGTGTCTTCATCCTGAAAGGTGTACGGTCCATAACAACCTCTAGATAAATGTCTTATAAATGGGATGCTGCTGCAAGAATCTGAAAATAAAATGATTTTCGGAACTGTTATATGATTACGGTGTTAAAAATAACTAATATGAGTCCGAATTGAATACTTAAGCGCTTTTAAATCTTTTCTTCGTCTAAAGGCGTCAAACATTTTGTGATATAGAAAAGTATACAGACCGATGTATAAATAGCGACAGACAGACAGTTAAACAGTAAGACGGACGGGCGGGTGGGCAGGCAGGCAGACAGACAGACAGACAGACAGATTTTCCTTATTTCGTTGTTCAATCTTCTCAGTTGCCAAAAAGAAATTGAACCATTTTGAGAAACTGAACGAAATAATTTATTTAGCATTTTGAACAGTCCATTTAAATTTGAGCTTCGTAGTTCTGAGATGATCTTTATGTTGCCCGTTAAGGAACAATTTGTTATGACACAGGTAAATATCCCGTTTTCTACGTAAACTACTGCAATTTTGAGAACACAGCTGTTGAAAGTAAGAAGCGATGGTAAAAAGTGCAGTTTTGCGTACGTGTAACACTTGACCATTTTGCTAATTGCCGTACATTCCTTTCATCGACAGTTTGGATATTTGGTGGTAGTTCGAAAAAATATTGCGAACTTGATTACTGATTTTCAAAGTCTTTGTAATCTCGTCCGTTTGGCTATATATGCATCTGACATTGCTGGGAAATTAACACAGTGATTTGGACCCGCAAAGATAGAATACATGTAAAGCCAAGTTAGGAGTTCAAGCAACACTGACAAACTTTCCGTGAGGAATGGGGCTGGACATTACTTCTGTAGTCCTCGAAACTAAACTTGATTTTTCCCAAACCCAACCCTAATCTGGAGGGCAGGCTAAACTTGGATAGGTCCACCAGTCCCTGCCGGGTTAAGCTCTAAGGAACATTGTGGCGCACACGCTTCATCACCAAGACAGGTGAGACGCCACGACAAAACCATAAGTACCAAAAATATTGACGTTTAATCCTCATACACTACTTACTATTCAAAACTCGTAGCTGTCTAAGACGCGCCATGCCAACAACAGTAGAAGTCCTGTCATTCAACAGTCCATCTTCTGAGTCCACAGCAGGCATTCCATTATACCATGGACCAACAAAAATAGTTGGAATAAAGGCATATAGAGCCCAGCCATAAATGTCGTAAAAATGCGTAGCCTGAGGAGGGAGCAGTTAACAATAGTGGTTATTGTGGTACTTTTTATAACTTACAATTGCTTATTACATATATAAACAATTCTCGAAAAAAGAAACCTTTGCTTTGTATGTTTGTAATCTCCTTCGCCAAAAATGATTTTGCAGATGAAAGTTGGAAAAATTGACATTATAAAATTACTTCACTATCGCATTAAATACATACCACCCTCTCTCCCTCTATACATGTAGGTTGCATACGCAAACTACTATTTACTTCATCGATATTTAATCTTTTTAACGAATAGTTTAATGAGGCTTATTACGAACGTCTAAGTTGAGAAAGTCAAATCTCCTACCATTAAGCTCAAAGCATGTTTACTTGATATTGCATCAGTCATTAGAAAATGTCCAATGAGAAAAACTACTTGCAACTTTCAATTTAGTTTATAGCTCAACTGAAAGCGACCCCTTTCTGTTGTCCGCACGAAGGCACTTAAGGAATGCTTCGACTACTTACCGATAACCCGAAGTTATCCTCCAAATGTTTAGTCATCTCATACGCGATTGGATCTCGGTGTCCATAAGCCACCATAAGTAAAAGAAGAAGAAACAACGAATAAAACAACACATCTGTCATGATCTCTGACGACTTTATTTCTTTCATCCTTTTCATCTTCGCCTTTTCTAACGCAGCTTTCTGCAATGGTAGAGAGTCGTCCCCTGAGACGTTGTCGTCAAACTGAACCTCGGTCGAGGGAGTACTCTCTTCATCATTGCCTGTCCTTGTTTTTCTCTGCGTTTTAAATCTTTGGTGCCTTTCTCTTTGCTGCATGGAGAACTTTAGGATGAAAGCAAGCAATGCTGAAAAAACAGCAACTTTAACTGGCTGAGAGATTGCCGCGTCTTGGATGAACGAAACAAAGAAGGAAAGAAGCCACTGCTGTGATCTTTCACTTCCCCATTGGAGAGAGTATAACAGTGTAAAGAATGCTGAAACAAACACTGACACGAAACACAAAATCCAAGCCAGGTAATACAAACAACGGTACAATAGCTTTTTCCTTTTGTCCCCGGTGTTTTTAGTGTCACCTGCCTTGAGTTCCAAAGTACTCTCAGACGTAGAGATGATGGTAGCAATCCCTTTGTCGCCGGTTTTTTTAGTGTCATCTGCCTTGAGGTTCAAAGTACTGTCAGACGTAGAGATGATGGTAGACATACTGCTTGTGATGTTTGTTTGGTATGCCATAGGAAGGTATTTTTGGCCCGACACCCTTCGTCCGAATCGTCGAGTAAAGAGCGTTGGTTCCGTCTTAGGTAGCGAAGTATTGGGTTTCTCCTCTGTTGCAGGTGTAGTCGCAGTAGACGATTTACGAAACAGCTGAGTTATGGCCAAGTTGATAGGAAATATGATCAAACTACTCTGGATTCCTATCATCAGTTGACGCATGCTGATCTTTATAGGACCGAGATAAAATACGGGAGAAGTGTCAACTCTACCGCTATCATAAAACATGGCGTTTGCGATCATGGTGCAAAACAGAATCGACAGACAGCACGAGGCACGCTGCACGCGAGAAAAATTGCTTTGCGGTGGCTTAGCTGCTACAGAAATCCACAAATGCTCGTCATAAAGACCGTCTGCGCTGTTCGACAAGAACAGGTGCTTATAATTTGCTATTTCATTGATGTTTGCAACGTATATAACTTTTTCCGTCTTCCCATCATCACTTTCAACTGCCAACCACTCTCCACACATGAAGCTCCACTTTTCGTCGCTCAATTTGTCCCGGATAACCACGTGATCGAGACTCCACGAGGGATTGTCTCCTCCATTGTCATGCCAAATATGGATATATAATAGCTGGCCTAGTGAGCTTGGAAGGTAAAGAGTAGATGTAACAACTGAGCCCCTGTTAAATTTGATTTTAGTGAGCTTGCTCAATGGAATAACACCGCTGGTCCCGTTTTCTCCAACAATGATAAAGGCGACTTTAGCCGTGGTGCCTGAATTTCTTCCTTTACTGGTCGATATGGTAATTTCATACGCATAATTGTTCCATGACTTTCCAATCATTACTACGCCTTCCTATAAAGATAAGTTAATGGAAAGTAACTTAATTTGGTTACAGTTCACTTCTTATAATGTTAAATATTGTTAATTTCTTTCGCTAAACTAGAAAAGTAGTTAATGCAAATCCTCTCTTTTACAGCCCCTCTCCTCCCAACACCCAACCCCAAGCCCCGTCCCTCTTCCAAACAATTTATGACCAGTATTATGTTTTGGATGAAGGTGACATAGAATAATTACTAAATAACTTAGTCTAAACTGCAAGCCTTTGGAGAAAAAAAAACATGAATTGTAATATATTTTAATAAATACATGGTTATAATATCTTGAAACCTTTTTAAAAATAAACATGGGATAAACTGTTCTTCTGTGACTATTTATTAAGGCATGTATGAACATGTATTTTCGTAGCAACTAAAGCATATCTAAGTAGCTGTCTTTTTTAAGGCAGTCTATTATTTCCGTTACCAGCACAACTAAATTATTATCTGGTCATTACCTGGGAATCGCGATCTCGTATGTCAGCTCTGCGTGCCCATATAACAACCAGAAGATAAAGCAAGAAAATGCTGATCATTGTAGCTAGTACAGCCATGTTATTATGGATATCATCAAAGGCTATCCATACTTTATCGAAGTCGATAGGGTTTGGCTTTACCAGCAGACCACCGCCAAACGAAGTTAAATGTTTGCAACGACAGCTCATGGTTCGTGACAGTGTACGTCGGCGGCCAGTCTAGAAATAAAATGAATTTTTCATCGTCAGATCAATAAGAACAAAGACAAAACCTGTCAAGAGTCGTAAGATCATGCGTTGCTGTATGGTCAATCAATCAAACTTTATTCAATGAGAGTGTCAATGAGGATGTGGTGCAATGCAGTGCGATGTAGTGCGGTGCGTTGCGGTGAGGGCAATTGCGGTGCAGTGCGGTGTGGTGGTGTGGTGTGCTGTAGTGAAGTGCGGTGTGCAGGGCTGTGCTGTGCTGTGCCGAGGCGTGCTGTGCTGTGCTGTGATGAGATGCAGTGTGGCCTAGTGTGGTGTGGTGTGGCAATTTACCATCAAGAAAAACTAGAGAACTGAGAACCACGAGCCAGACGATTTTTACTATGAACTTTCGTTCTCGTGGAAACAAAATATTCCATTTTTTATAAGTTGTCACAAATGGAACCTTACCCTGCATCCACCACCAGAGAACTGATTACCAGAGGGATTCCAATAGTTGCATCCCAGGCCCAACGATTCTATAGTATAGTTGCTGTGTTTGGACTTATCATAGCTCTGTTGCCCTTGAGAAAACTTTCCATTCGAAGGTTGGGTAGGAGGGGGATCTTTGTACTCAATGCATTCCAATGACCGTTTAGACCGTCCCCTCCCCCACAATCCCTCCTTTGTCGGCTTTGAGTGTCAGATTGGTTTCCAGGCGTTCCTTCGTATTTCACGCCAATGTAATATGTACCAACTTTATTCAAGTATGTACTTGGTAGGAAAATACTGAAAGGATTCTCCGTACAGTTGTCGTCTTCAAAAGGTAAATTTCCTGGAAATGCGCAGCTCGAAAAGTTTGGTAGTTTAACTTGCAGGTCGTGGTCCAAGAGTGTTGGCTTCTTCCCGTACATTACTAAAATTGTCAACTGTTCTTGCTTTTCCAATGGCTTCACATTGAACTCAATTGCTTCGTTGGTATCTTCGACTTCATAAGTGTGATACTGTATACTCTCATTGTCTGTTTGCTTGAAGAAGACGTCTGGTGCTGACACAGTTGTCAATTGCTCGAAAGGAATCTGAAGATCGATCTCCTCTGCTAGATTGGAAATGTTTATAACCTGGCGTGCTCCGTGGGCCTCTTTGATTTTGACATCTAAAATAGATGTTGTCACTAATTTGCTTGACTTGTCCCATGTGAATGGGTTTGTTGGAATGTATAGCAACTAAGATAGATAAAGAAAGATAAGGTTATTGAATTGTCCACGAAAAAAGTCTTTAGAATGATGTCTTGCTTCACACCATATTCGATGTTTGCATTTTCGAATTAAAATTTTTTTGTGATAAGCTACAGGCTTTCCGGCAAAATTTGAACTGTAAGGTCGTGTGTATACACCATTTTAATAAGTCAAGGGGCCATTTTGAATTTTTATTTTTCTGCAAATGACGTCATTAATAAAATATTCAAAATGACCCCTCGGCCTATTACAATGGTAGATACTTTATTTTAATACGTCGAGGCACAAATGAATATTTCATTAACGACGTCATTTGCGGAAAGTTATATATTCAAAATGGCGTCTCGACTTATTAAAATGGTGTATAGAATGATTGAATGTTCATGATCCATAAAAAAAAATTGTTTTTGGTTGGTTTAGTTGATCAATTTTGGACCGAAAAGGGAAGTTGGTATTAAGGGCACTTCAAAAATATAACAAAGGAGGTTGCAGTTAAGAATGTTCATCCCAATAAAGCAAGACCTATATCTTACTAAACTTGAGATTGTCATTTTAAATTGAAAAACGTACTATGTGTAAAGCCCAGTCCGGATTTTAATTAAAATATGGACACATATATGCACTCAATACGGCCAAATGTTTGTGGCTTATTCTTGGCCAGATTGCTGGTTTTCTATAATAGCACAAACTTTTAAATTTTACTACTAATTCAGAGTGGTAAGAATCAGTCAAATACACGTTTAACCTGGCTGACTACGAAAACCTTGAAAAACAAAAATCGACGTTTGATTTCGAATCAAACAACGTTTGATTCCGAATCAAACAGTCCCAAAATCCAAATCCAAATCAAATATTCCCAAAAAATCAATACTCATATACCTGAACATCCACAGCTTTATAGCCAAATAAATCCTCAATATCTGGAAACTTGACACTTGCGTTTCCTCCGACTATGGGATCTTTGACAATAGCGGCGCCTCTGGCCCTTCTGCAGGTCATTATGGCCGACTTGGTTGGAATTTCGATGTCGTTTTGCCCTGGTAATAGCTTGTTAAATACAGCCTCGGCGACCTTGTCAAAAGCTTCCATGTTTTCGTAAGCTAGACCTTTACTCTAATGACGAAAAAGTAAGAGAACAGCTCTGTTAGGTTATTTGAGCTGCACAATGTTTTGTATATATTGAGCCAGATAAGATGTTATTTAATAGATAAATTCTAGCTTTTTTAGTCTATCATTTTACTATAAATATTGTTACAATAATTTTAGATAGCATTAGACAAAGAGCCACTCAGTGGAAGCGCTCCTAATAAACCATGATGATGATGATGATGATGATGATGATGATGATGATGATGAGGATGAGGATGAGGATGATGATGATGATGATGATGATGATGATGATGAGGATGATGATGATGATGATGATGATGATGATGATGATTACTATTATAAATATCATTACTTGATACACTATAGTTACGATCGTACAAGGTGAGGCAGCAGTAAGTACGTCATTGAAACACTACCCAAGTTGACGATGAACACTTATGTGTTTGCAGATGCGTTGATATTGTAAGAAGAAATTAGAACAAGAAACGCACCTTTTCCTGATCCGCGCCGTTTGTGGCATCCTTCCGCCGGAAATCAGCATTGTATGACGCTGACATCAAGATATTAAACACAGCACTCACAAGATTTTCCGCTCCTTCCGTGATCACGGACACACCAACGTCCTCTTGAGATTTGTTAAATAGAAGTGTTATCCCGCTTGAAATCGTATCAGTGGCTATTTGCTGGAAAAAAGCATCAAGGCAAAATCAGTAAGTAGCAAAATAACTGTTGACATTCTTTGTTTGTTTAAGCTAACTGTAAAGTGAATGTTTCAAAGGAAAGGGTCGGTATCATGGTAAGGAAAGTAGCAAAACTTTGCTCGTGAGATTGAAATTCAATCAAACGTTGTACTTTTCTCTGTATGTCAAGGCTCTAGATGGTAGGTTGTATAAACGAAAGATGTCAAATAATTTTGACAACGCATCCATACACAAAGTATTAAAAAAAAAACACGCACAGTCAGTGTTGTAGGTTTGTACCTGAGCTGTAGAATTGACAAACTCTTTCGCTTCTGCTGCGGCCGCCATCATGGTTGACACTTGATTGACATCTGTCATGGTTGATATCGGAATCCGGGAGATCTTTTCAATAACTGTGAAGCGGACCTGTAGAGTAAAACAAGAGGCACTCATGCGTCCTGTACTTAACCAGTTTGAACTTACTCTCCATGAATTTGCCAAACTGAATCAGGGCGTTTTGAGAAGTATTTGCTTGCCTGCTTGTTTGTTTGTTTGTTTGTTT
>NW_027558552.1:0-9826 GCF_052425735.1 Oculina patagonica
AAGCCTAAAAGCGGAGCTCCCCAGTTAATTATTTTGCACTTTGTTGAAACCTGAATTCAAGCCATTGTACAATTTTAAGGCTAAGAATATAATATTCGTTTTATTTTTTTTTATATAAATTTTAATATTGTTACTTACTTTTTTTTACCGTGTCCCGGGGGGGGGGGGAAGAGGTACTCCCTAAAATTTACTCAAGGGGTGTGCCACTGAGTCGCTGAGACTCTGGACCTGTTCCAGAGAAAAACGGCTCAATTTGCGACCCTGTTCCAGACAAACAGTGCAAAATAGGTACCCTGTTCCAGACAATATCCACAATGAAAAATATATGAAGATAGATATAAAAACACTAGCGTACATCACAAAGCGCTCACTTGACTTTGTCTGTGGCTTGGAGAAAAACCAATGAGAGGAGCGGATTTTCATAGCTAAACTTGATAGTGTTCCACAGTCAAAAGAGTGATTTGTATACCCTGTTTCAGAGTCAGAGAGGAAAAAGGCATACCCTGTTGAGCAGCACATACCCGTATAGCCCTTATATGGGAGTACCGTATACAGCAACACCAAATAAGCCGAGAACAAACAAAATCAATCAAAACGTTTTAATTCCACCGACAGCATTATGATCCAGAAGTCTGGATGGGAAATTATGCTGCAAAACGGGTAATTATGTAACCTTCGTAGATAAGGAGGGGGTAGTAGGGCTGCATGTTGGGGTAGATAGGCATATCACGTGGTAAATTAGCAAAGCACTTAACATTTAGAGTATATAGGAAATAATATACATCTACATTAAGAATATGGTTAATTTTCTTTTTTTCATTCATTCATTTGTTTTTATTTTCACTATTTGCCTATATTTTAATTTTGAATGGAAATGGCAGAGGTCATACATGTAGCAAAGGGTTTACAGCATATTGCCATAAGCTAATGCCAAGCAAACCGGAGTGAAAGCTAACCACAAGCAAACTAGAGTGAAAGCTAATCCCAAGCACACCGGATGAATAAAGCTAACTGCGAGCAAACAGGGGTGAACCTAACTACAAGCAAACCGGAGTGAAACTAACTGGAAGCAAAGAAGAGACATTCTGTAACCCCATCCCACCCCCCTCCCCCCCCCCCAAAAAAAAAGGATGATAGCACCTTTTTTAATTTTACATGTCTTTTTGAGTCCCCTTCCTCTTAAGGGGTTTCACTTCACTTACAGAAATAAAAAAACAAAAATTCTGGGAAGATAGAATATTGTTTGTGTGTCTCAAACTCAGTTTTGTTCTTTGATTACGCAGAAAAAATAGAATCATGTTTGCTTGTGTATAAAACTATGCAAGAAAAAAAGCATCAATACTTTGACTGCTCTTTTAAAAATTTGTATGCTTTATTGTACACATTTTTGTGGAGTCATGTTGCCCATTCGTCATGAAGTTCACAAAGTAAGCAAATGAGTCACAATTTGGTTGCTTCATGGTACCTAATGGATACTGCAAATTTAATCTGGCTTTAGAATATTTCACTAATTTTAACATTATAGTTGTTCTTATAAATTGTACGCAGCATACAACACATAAGAATGAAATTGGTATTGCATATTGCTTGCAATCACAATTTTAACGTCTATACTTACAGTACCACCAGTTTCAGCATTACCAATCCAAATTCAAATTATTACATTGCTTTTTAACTCCACTACCTCCCCCAAGGTCAACCAAAGATCTTATGATATACAGTAATTAGACAACTACATGTAAGTCCTGTGTAGTCGAGGGCTCAAAATATTTGGACACTTACAGGTCATGTTAACCGGCCAAAGAGATTTTAGCTTGGTCACATGTGGTTTCTTACCAGCCAAAACATTGAAAATAGCAATTTTAAACTCCCATTCATTTCTGCTGTTACTGTTTTGGCTGCATAAATTATTCTTAAAAAGATCACTTCATAATGCCCTTGTTACATCTAAAAAGATGTGAAAGAGACAGGTCAATCAAGAAGTTGTTTTCTGAAGTACACTGTAAATACGTTAACATTTAAAATATAAACTTTGCTCATTTGCAGCTTTTCTTGATTTCAATTTACATGTAATTTACTAGTCTCTTGAAAATGGCATCATGAAGACACCCAAACATCAAGCTGGATAATCTTAATCCTTCCTGTTTTCTTTTGATGTCCTTGTCCACATTCTGTTTTTGTGTCTGTGGCTCTGCAAATTCTGAAATTCATGTTAACCCTGAAAAAAGTCAAATGCCACAGATTAAATTAAAATTGATTAATTGGTATGAAAATCAATAATTTATAAAACAAAACACTTAACGCAAGCTTGTATAAAGTGAAGCAAAACTACTGGATGCGAAAGGATACCTTATATATTTAACAGAGATGTATCAGCACAGACTATTTTTTTTTACTGATAACTGCGAAGTCAACTACAGAAAAAAAAACCCGGTAACTCGAACTCGGATAACTCGAACAACCTTGCTAACTCAAACTCACTTCCATTTCCCTTGGATTTGACCCCACTTTTCAGTCATTTTTACTCCGTTAAATTCGAACTCTGATAACTCGAAAACCCCGCTAACTCGAACTAAATTTTGTTTCCCTTGAACAAAATTTGGGTCAAACTTTTTACCCTGATAACTCGAATTCCAGAACTTGCAACTCGCAACGGTTGCCCATTGATTATAGCAATGAACAGATCATGTATTTGACAGTCATTTTCCACTCTTAACAAAAGAATGCGTGGTCGCTTTAGAGTTTCTGGCAAGATAAGTTCAATTTGCACAGTACTGTATACTGAAGTGCTTAAAAATCAGTAAACTATCAATTATTAACTTGGCAAATAAAATATTCAATCAACCGCGCTAACTCGAAAAACCCCGCTAACTCGAACTCATTTTCGTTTCCCTTCAGAGTTTGAGTTAGCAGGGTTCTACTGTAAATATTTCAGGACCTGAACAATCGATGAAAATCGATGATCGGAAAATCAATCGATCAATCGATGACAATCGATTAATTACTGTTGATTGGCATCGATTGGCATCGGCCAATCGATGATCAATCGATAATCACACTTTGGTGGTCGCGAACTTCATCGATTGCCATCGATTGGCATTAAACACACAATCAATCCGAAGCATGAAGTAAATACTTACATATGTTGTTTTGTAAAAAAAAATAATAAAGCTCCTTTCCATTGAGATGAAGTTTACATCATAAGCTTTAATGTTTCTGTTTTTCATTCGAGTTTCCTACTGTTTGCTAGCGCTAGAATTCCAAAGACACTTCGTTATTCGTGACCGAGTCAAAAATGGCGTACGTGACAGGCGAAACTCATCCCCAGACTCCCACTGTTGTCTCGTTTTCGTTCCGACGTACGGACGACGTATTTTTGTCTCGTGTTACGTCGCGGTCACGTCGTGAACGACGTGACCGTGACGTAACACGAGATTATCCGAGGGGACTTGGTAGCTCAGGATAGTGCTTTGTGTAAGACCTCTCGTAAGGTAACGAAGTGATAAAGTAGCAAGGAAACAAGGTAAGAAATAGACATATTTACATAGATACATTTTGCTGATAAGATGCATCGGGATGCTGTTCTTCGTATTGCGCGTTTTCTCTTGTCGAGTTTTAAACGTGCTTATTTACACGTGTGAGACATGGTGTAAATGTTTGGATTACTAAGGTATGTGAATAATGTAATATATTACATGAAGTATCATCTTTAGTAATACCGCCAAATCTGATAAGGAGATTTTATCTCACATATGTTGCTTAAATAGGTAGTTTTTTACATGGAAAATGAATTTATCTTTACGGTAGGTTTGTGTTTTGATATTATATTTGCGGTGGGTATTGTTAAAGTATGCGGCTGGCTGAAAAGCTGTTGTTAAATTTCTGTTTGCGTTACAAGAAAGCCATTTTGGTGCGTGTTAGGGTCGAGGGTTGTTGAGGTCAGAGCAGTTTTCAGATATGTCAAATGATGTGTCAAAAGGAGAATATTAAGTGAAGTTACCACGCAAACAAAAATATTGATCATATGTGGTATCTCATCTTCGGCTTTGTTCGTTTCTTTAAACTTTATTCAGTAAAGAATAGGAAGGGCGTATTATGAATAGTGTGGAAACAGAATAAAAGGATTAAGGGAAGTGCGATTATCGTTATCTGAGAAACAGGAAATTAATTTGCTTTGCTTTGTTAATTGTAAACGCTTTCCAGAACGTGATATGATATTTTGAAGACACTAAGGTCACAAAGTCAAATTCATAATTCCTTTTTGTTTGTTTTTCTTGGGGCCGGGTCGCACTAAAAAAATTTTTGGAAGAATTTGTTTACTTTGCGGTGAAAATCTATCAACACGCGAGATTTTTAAGTGCGACCTCCACTTAAAAAAAAAAAAGGCGAACCGATTTTCCAAAATTTTGTCTTTAATAACAAAGGAAGCCGTCTCCAGTGATAACAGAACCTGTCAGGGAAATGACATTGAAGGTCATGATCGCACGCAATCACAAAGCGCGGGAACTTCGCTAGAACACTCGATCATGGATGGAGGTGGCTTTTTTCTCAGTTCAACACCATTTTATCCGGTTACTTTTTTGATCAGCAGCAGCAGCAGCAACAGCAGTTTGGCCCTTTTATGAATGAACTGCATTCGCAGTTAAACGTGGGTGAAGGCAGTCAAAGCAGGCCAGGGAGGGCATCGAGCGATATAACGAGCTCCCCGACGAGTCCCGTTGCTGTTGCAAGTACATCTTCAGCATCTTCTCCCGAATCCGGACCGGCAAAGAGAACTTACGACAAATGGGTCCGACGATTATCAGAAAATGCTAATGCGTCTTTGGGCTGATAATTTCGATCGCCTGAAGAGCAGAGAAGCACGAAAGGTCTGGGATGAAATGAGGCGAGCACTGGAACTCGAAATTTGGCACGAAGAGGACCAGGGATAAAGTCTTTTAAGCGTCAAGCAACCAAATTCATTTCCGGTTGTCACTTGCGAAGCCGGACCAAGATATATTAAGTGATAATACACAATACATCTTGCAACAGTATCAACAAAATGCAAGTAATCAACGTTTTCACGGAACATATATCTTGTCCTTCCACGGCGTAAATTTCGAGAGTTTAAAGCGTATTTTACAAATAGACTTGAGAAAAAAAAAAAATTACTAGCAAAACAAGTGGCAAAGAAGTGTGAAACAAACAGGAAACCACGCAGCGCAGACTATAAATGCAATGACCTCTAGACATTTCCTTGGCCACAATCTTACGGCTCTATTTAATACATAATGCCTCCAGATAAAACAGATCCCCATTAGAAAGAAGTGAGAAGCAAATTACGTCGAAAAACCTTCTCAGGAAACTAATTTGCTTTGCTTTTCACCACTTCGGCTTTAGATTTCAAGTGTAGTGTCAGGTGACGTTCTTGCTAAACAAAGACTGAATGTTCGGGCAACATCTGTCGAAGATACTGTGTAGTGGGTAGTCGGGGGGTAGTGTACAATCGGGTCGAGGGTTGTGGGCGCCAGAGCACTTTTCAGATATGTCAAATGATGTGTCAAAAGGAGAATATTAAGTGAAGTTATCACGCAAACAGAAAAATTGAAGTGGTATCTCATTTTGCGTTTTGGTAGGTTGTTTAAACTTCATTCAGGCCATAATAGGAAAGCAGTATATTGAATACGCGGTAGATACAGAATAAAACCATTAAGGGAAGTGCGAATATCGTTATCTGCGAAACGGGAAACAAATTTGCTTTGTTCAGTGTACTTATGTCTTACTAATTAGGTAGCTGTATCAACAAGTTGCGCTGGAAGTTCTAAAAAGCGTATTGAGAATTAATAATTTAATCAAGGTTATTATATGTGACTGAGGGCTTTTCATGCACAGTTCTAGTTTATTTTCACTGAGAATAATTTTAGTTGCAAGGTGAGTGAACGGTAGGGTAACATGTTTGTGCAGAGGTGTATATAGAACACTTCTTTTACATATTGGAAGCTATCATCGGTCTTTAAGCGGCAGAGCAGAAGTAGTTGTTGAATATTGACCTTAATTTTTTCATATGCTCACTAGTGGCGCACGACGGAGTTGTGATTTTTGAACAAGTTATGTAAAATAGAATATTTATTTAAAGGACGATTTCTAGAACGTTATATGACATTTTGAAGACACTAAGTCATCAGAATGGGGCTTTGTCAGGAGCCATTACTAGTAATGCGCTCCTGGCTCTGTATATTTCAGAAGTAGGTTAAAAGCTTCAGTAGATTACAAATTGCAAGATTTCATGATTCCTATGAACTTGGTAATAATTTTTGTGAGTTGTAGCAAGTGGACAGATCACATTAGTATTTGCTGTTTATTGTATCAAGACTAGTACAAGTAGGTAAGCATCACAGATATATTTAGAGCGGTTTGAATTGTATGTTAATGAACGATTTCACTTGTCATTTAGTTTGGAGAAGTAAGAAGTAATTTGATAGAGGTTTAGGGATTTATAGATAGGTACGCGATGTTGTGTATTGGTGTTCAGTAGTTGTTTTTTAATGCAATTATTTTTTTTGTTTTTTGTTTTCTAGGTTTTGTTTCGTATAACTGATTGTTTCCGTTGAAGAAACTTTGAAAGAAAGTTAGGGGAAGGCAGTAAGGAGAGCTAACATCAATTAGTGGGTTTATTTATGGATAAAGTATGAGGTAGGTAGTTTTAAATGTTGCTGTAATGGGCGAAGAGTTGTGAAAAGAATGAGCAGAAAAAGAGATAGAGCTCCATCGAGTAGTGAGGAAAGGACCGAATTAGCCGTTCCCATGGGCAGGAATTGAGCAGGAATAATTAAGTAGGTGACGTCATTTACGCCCCATTTTTGATGACGTCACTTACGCACTATGACGTCACCTACTTAATTATTCCTGCCCAATTCCTGCCCATGGGAACGGCTAATTCGGTCCTTTCCTCACTACTCCATCGAGAATTTGCTTGAAGAAAATTCATAGTTTATTTCATAAAAAGAGTGTAGTTAAACGTAGTATAAAGAAATATATTAAACGCAATGTGCCTGATTCTTCGCGTTTAAAAGCTTTTCTTCGTGCAGATGTTAACTCATTAAATGTTCACTGCCAGATTTCCACATTTCCACACTTCCAGAGATAGACTGTTAACTGTTTTGCAGTCTATGATTGTGGTGGAAATGGAGACTGTTTTCGTTTTTCGAAGTGTTAGTCATCAGATCTTTAACTCGGTAGCAAGTCATTTGCTGCCCTCAGGGCCGATGGCGAATAGGAAAGTAGGTAATTAAGTATGTAATTAGCAAATCATTTGATAGTGCGTTTTGCAGTTGTTGAATACCTTAGAAATCATTGCGAAGATTTTGTTGAGTTTTTGGAAGGACAGTTGGACAGGTTTGACTATTTGAGTAGAATGTGAAGAAAGGGCACATGGTGCGATGCTGGTATAGCACAAGCTGTTGCAAATGCTTGAGAATGAAATTTGAGTATTACTATTGTAGAATCCGGAGATGGTTTTTCTGAGCTTATATGATTGTTAGCAACGGGTGCTACTTTACTGATCTGTAACACGAGACAGCCCAACGGGCACTTTGATTGAGTTCTCTCTGCTACTGTTTGATTTGAAATATTTCGGACGAGCGAGAAAATGTTTATGGACTACAAGACAGAGTTTTAGAAAAATTACATTGTACTTAGACAGCGAGGAATTCTGTAAGTTGCGATTTCTATTTACTTTGCCAGGAGTTGGTTCGAAAGCAAACCAGACCGAAAAGCGTACGCTTCGTTGATGGAGGCGAATAAGACTTAAGCTCAAAACGTTTGTTTTAAATAATTATTGCCTTATTACTGTTAAGTTAGTAAATTTCTCGTTGTATTGACATTTTTTTGGAAAGGTTATCATTGTTGTTGCTAATAAAATATAACATACAAGAGAGACCGTGTGTTTTAAAGTAAACATATTTATCAAATACTAGTCAAATAAAAAACGATGGCAGTTAAATGATCGATTGAATTGGTAATCGATGATATTGATAATCGATGAAAATCGATGTTAGTTAATTGATCGATTGTCATCGATTATCGATGAAATTGATAATCGATGACAATCGATAATCACAAAAACTTTAGCGATCGATTGTTCATCGATTATCAATATCAATCGATTAATTGATATCGATTGTCATCGATTGTTATCGATTGCCATCGATTATCGATTCCATCGATTGTTCAGGTCCTGATATTTTAATAAACTCAAAGCATCACTGCAAACCCTTACACCCCCCTCTTTAAAAGGTTTGACCTTTAAATACTCCCCCTCCCCTCTACCCCTATATATACATGTACATGCATAGGAAAAACATTGCCACATCTTAAAAGCTTTTCTCTTAACAGTAATACTAAGATTTTTAAAGATACACATTTAATTAATAATAAGTTTGCATGCACAGCTGCATACAGTGTCTAAAATGGCATGAATTTACTCACAAAGATTCCAGTTTTCCAGTAGTCATTAACCTTTGTTGTGTGCATTTTCCAAATTCCACAACAAGATTGTGATTTTTTTATGACAAATATAACATTTACTGTTGACATTCTGAATGAAACCAGCAAAACAGACCTCAAAATCTCAAAATTGTTGACATTGTTATGTAATCCACATGAACGCTCAATAGTGAACAGAACTACATGACAAGTGGATTATTTAATATATTTGGGAACGAAAGAGCTAAGTAATGAAGCTGAAGTTTATTTACTCTGACTAAATGAACAGTAATTTTACCTCCATCATGAATATCAATAAACTGCATACACTGAATCGATCTATTTCACTCGGAGTTAACGAAATTCCAGGTGCTTCGTGCAAACTGACATCACTTTCATTCTCATCTCAACTGCTCTTCCAGCACTGTAAAACAAAATAATCATATCACAAGCATTTAAAAATCGTAAGCTTAATTTTCTTCGAGATGTGTTGAAGTGATATTCTTTGTGAATTCGTTCCTCGAAGGCCCAACAATTATTTGTTTACATAATCAAATCCTCCTATTTGATCAGTAAAACCTGGTAAAACTGAATTTTAACGAATAGTATTTTTCAACATTGTTCATGTCACAAGCAAATGCTTAGTGGCGAAAGCAAGTAAAATGTGCCGTCAATATAAGCTTACTTTGCGTATAAAGTAAGCTTAAGACAAAACGTAGAGATATTAAATGACGGAAACACTGCAGTTTTGTACTCACCTTCACCAGTTGGCCACAGTAGGTACACTCGTCTGCTCGTTTTATCTCCGTTCCCTTGTTCTCCGCTATTTCTTTGCCTGTTTCCTCGGCACCTCTCTTGCTATTTTAGTCGCTTTTCTTCGCTACTTTGCTACCAGGTTCGACAGGCGCTTTGCTATACTTTTTCGCCTGCTTTCTGTCCGGGTTTTCTGGATCTCTCGCGATCTCTTTCCCGTCGCAAATCGCTTAAACCCTGTTTCCTCGAAGTTAAGTTTACCCTGCTCTCGTTTGTAGTCATCGGCATAACAAGGAGCCAAAATAAATGTGTTTGTCTCAAGTTCTAACTTTCAGACTAGCTGTTTAGACCTCACACTGCAAAATTATTTCGCGCCAGTACTGCGCGAGTTGTCAAGACCTTTCAAGATCCCGGATGTGCGCAACACCGTACGTACGTACGCCGCCGTACGCGCCCGCGAGGCATGCCGCTAGCCATGATGACCATGAAAACTCGGATGCAGAGGTTTCCTATTTTATTTCATGTGTTTTTTTTTTTTTTTTTCATGTGTTTTTTTTTATGGGTATGGTGCTCCGCTCTCCGGCCCTTACGGGCCGCTAAGGAGCTCCGC
>NW_027558553.1:0-9810 GCF_052425735.1 Oculina patagonica
TTAGTCAGGTCGCTTAGCGCAAATTTTTGGAGAAATCGTGACACGGTTGATAAAAGCACCAAACTTTGCAGAATGATTCTTTAAAGACTATTAAATAATTTTATCCGTGGCTCCACCTGAATTTTGTTCTTGCAATTTGCAAAATTTGCTTAACATTTTGACCACGCACAATCTCTCAAGCACCGCTACCACGCCATTTTGAATTGATTAAATTAAAGTGGGACAGAAGGAAATATTTCTCTACTCCGTAAGTAATTTGCAGTTTTATGCTTAAATGTTGCAAAAATATATATAAATTGAAGACACTGTTGAAGTTTTCGCTAAAATTTTAATTTTCAGATGCAGTATTTTAAAATGTTTATTATGGTAATTAAATTAATTATATTAATTATATGCGCTTGTAGTTTGTGGCCGCCGAGGGATGCGGAACATGCTTAAAGAAGCCTTGAAGAAACGAGATTACACAGAGGACGCACAAGTTTTGGCCAAGGCAGTTTCAATAATAAGAAAATACATTTTCAGCCACAAAGCATATTTAAACTTAATGGATTGTTTCCATAAAATAGTCAAGAAGCGTCGTTAGCATCTAGCCTCAAAGCCTCAATATTCTTAATTTTCAATGGAGACGGTTTGAAAAAGCAAGATAAGCAAGAGTCCCAAGCTTGCCTTACCGTTGGCCAGCCTATTGTCTGCAACACAAAGAAAAAAATCGTGAATCGCCTCAGCCTGTTTACACTGACTTAAACACACATAGATTGACGAGAAGCAAGCGGATCATCCAGCAGTTACACCAGCTGGTAATTTCTATCTCCTATGCCAGGGTCACACTAACCTGTGATCTTTCTTCTCCCGCCACAAAAAAAGAACGCCTGATCGCAGGTAAGGGTCACACAGCTTAAAGAGTGGACAGCAGAAGCCATGTGCCAAGTGCTCGGCGAGCACTTTGACGAAGATGGAGTTGTATCCCCTGCCTGCCTGCGAAAGGTCTGTTCACTGTCAGTGCCTTAGACAACCTTCAAAAGTTCTTTTCTTGGTACCGGAATCAGTCTCCTCCAGTTTCCAACTGAGAACCAACCGGTAAAAGTATACCACCAGCTACGATTCCTCTAGCCTGCGAATACAGCCGCCTCTCATTCGCTCCCGCTACTACGTGCGAAACGCAAGTAGTAGCGGGAGCGAATGAGAGGCGGCTGTATTCGCAGGCTACGATTCCTCCATCTGTACCTAGAAAGCTCTCTGCCATTGTTCCACCTTATATCTGGTTGTAACACCACATCCAGTTTTAGGGGAAAGGGCAGACTTGGCAGGCATTTAAAGAAGAAACAGAAACACTTGCCTATTCAGCCTCTCTCATCCGCTTGAGTCTCTTGTTGCCGACTGTGAGCACTTCCGAAAAACTGACCGGCTGGTTATCATCGTTTATGACAAAGAGAGTATGTCCTAGTCCCTTAACCAAACTAGGATTTAACTTTTCTGGCATAAGAACGTTCATTGAGAAGATGCTACCGACGGACAATGCTTTGCTTGAACTCACTAGACGGGCATTCAATCCAGGACACTTGTACTAATGCTGAGCAAAATATCCCTTCACCAGACTTTATTTTAGCCGAACATTTCAACGATTTCTACACGTTATCGAGTTTCACTCTCCTTACATTTTCATGTTTTTATGTTTATTTTTGGATCAAGGATGGTGGCTAGCCACCCAATCCAACGCCACTAGATCCACCCCTGTCTAGGATATTACAGTTAATTTTTTCAAGCCTTAAATTAAGCCGCCGCATTTTTTCTTTTGTCAGTAAAAGCGACTGCGTGGAACGCTAAGGCTAGGGAACCTGGAAATCGCGTGGTTTTCTCTTCTATTTGCCTTATGGGTAATCAATATCAAGTGCTCTGATAAATGCCTGTACAAAATAGCGACGGACAACCGCTGAAAAATCTAATTGACCGCTTACAAAAGGGAACATTGCAGAACAGCGTTTATGAAATTATGCAAATTAGCTAAAAACGTTCTTGTTTAAATTTCAAGAAAAATAAAAAAAAATTCGGACGAAGCCACGAATAAACTTAAAACAAGTATCGAAAAGAGGCTGCATGCAAAAATGGGGGCTTTTATTACAAAATCCAATCGATCGCTTACGAAGGGACATTACGGAATAGCTTTTGTGAATATATGCAAATTAGCTATAAACGTTCTGGTTTAAATTTCAAGAAAAATAAAATAATTCGGATGGAGCCACGGATAAACCTAAATAAAGCATAGAAAGGAGGCCACATGCAAAAATTGGTGCTTTTATCACGCAAGTAACGATTATTACGCTAACCGACCTGACTACTTGTCGTCACGCTCACTTCACTGATGTCGTGATGTGCATTTAAGTTCTGCCAAAAAATGGTACGACAGTTGTGATTGGCTATCTACACAAGAGTGATTGTGTTTCGAAGAACGCTATTGGTCAATTTTCTATCAAATAATTTTATAATGGCGTCAGCTGTTGAATGCGAATAAATTAGCTTCTATGATGTGAGCGGAGGATGATTAGATGAAGGTTCATGTCGAAGAAAGAAGAAATACTGTTCGCCGAAAAACAGCTTTTACAGCAGAATACAATAGAAAGTCAAAGTCTTTAACGGCGAAGAGATAACAGGGTGTTTGTCTAAGCTGAAGGAAGACAGCAGGGAATGGCTGGGTTGCGGCAAACGCCGCCAGTATGCAAGGAATCGCCATTGCCGTGCGCGCCTCCGCCAAGCCCGGTCATGGGTTGTCGCCGAAATCTTGGGTTTTCTGTGCTTTCATCTTCTCCAGAGTTCCACGAAACTCAAGATCTTGCAGATATGAATGATTCGTTAGTCGTTGCTCTTTCAAGAATGAGAGTTCAACAGTCCTCGTTGAAAAGGAAAAAACATTCTGAGCACGAACTTCCCCCAGGACTCGAAAACCACGATCGAGCTCAACACGAACAGAAAAGGGCAAAAAATAATCAGAGACAATCGGGAAGTTCATCGCTTAAAAGGCAGAATCTCTTTACGGAACGTTTACCAACAACTGCTGTCAATAGTTCATTTCCTGTGCCAAGTACGTAGAATTTACTTTGATGTCCGTGGAACAAGTAGAAGCCAACAAGCCTTTTATGAAGGAACGTTCATGTCTCGGTATGAATAACTTATTTCATAATTTCTGGTGCTATAATTCTCTTTTAAGGTGTAAATCACGCTATCGTTTTACTAACATTTTTGTACTCCGAATAGTTGACATTATTTTAGACAAAAAGTGCCTTCAATTTGTCGTTTTCTTTGAATGACCGTTTAGAATATGAAAGGACTAAAAATTTTCAGGCAAAAATTTATCGATTATTAGTCGAGGCCGAGGTTTTTGTAGAAACTCAACTACGGGAATATATTAGAAGCTTTCTGTCGACTTCACTATTAAATAGTGATTAAAATAGTATTTGAATAACTTTTGGTATAAAAAAATCAAGTGAAAATTTTACATAGAAATTTTATAGGTTATATCGGAAAGCCTATCAAAAATTTCCTAAAATTTAGGAAGAAATGAAATTATTCAATATGGCGTTCGCTGATTTATTAAACTCGCTGTGAGCGTGTCTGTACAGGGTGTAAACTTGTTTTAAGAAAAGAGTGTAGATGAAAGAGCTATTTATATTCTTGTAAAATTATTTTAATACGAAAGTAATACAATTTATTGCTGTGTGAAATAGCAACAAGGCAGAGATGTATTTTATGTTATACGAACAAAGTTTCCAAGGGAAATATTTGTGTCAATAAAATATGAAAAAGATATGAATTGTGGTGATAATCCCTTCGCTTGCAATATAGTAAATATCATCGCATTTGCAATAGTGGCGACATCTTGAAATTTATACAACCAATTTTCGACATATTTCTTGGCACATGCAACAGTCAATTAAATGTTGTACTAACATGATAATAATTTCTGAAGTTACAAGCATATAATGATATGAAGTTATAACTTGCCATAGATTTCAATGTTACAATACCTACATTCTAAATATTGAGTCGTGTGATGGACATCACCAAGTCATGTTTTAACACAGTAGTGTAATGGGATCACCTCTAAGTGTCTGTCTGTCTTGGAGTGGTGTCTGACTTGTACTAATATTACAGGACTCAAGACTAACTTTTTGCTAACTAGCCTAGTGGCTAGTGACACCTTTGATTTCACTTGCTAAAACCAATTTTGTACTAGCCAGAACCTTCAAGCATGATTTTCATTTTATTTTTATTTTAATTTTTTAACAAGCCACCAGCAACAAAAGCTGATGACAAAATATCGGACAAAATTGGTTTTTCTTCATAAACAGTACTCACACCATCTTGACATGCAACCCATAGAAAGTCTGTCTTCCATGAAGGAATTTGTGTTCTTGTCATGCGCAGGTTAGCATTTCCGTATGGAATCCACGCAATACAAATATAAAATTATTATTAGGAAAAACCTTATGTTTTGATGGAGGAACTTTGCTGTCTTTGGATTTTTGAATATTTATTTCCCTTCAAAGATTACAATTTTCTAAAGCAGGTTTGCTCAGAGGTGAATAGCAAAGAATATTCCGAGTTTCAGTAGCCAATCAGTCCACAGCGCCATCCAAATGTGTTTTAAGTGTATACTTATCTTGGATATCCATCTATCTTTCAGAGTCAATTTTCTTTTCTCAAAACTGCCTGAAATTTCCACTAGCCATTTTCATTAGTGAACGCCCAAAATACAGTGTATACTGGCTGAAACAGCATAATTTATATTAACTAGCTTATGGCTAGTTTTCTACCGTAAGTTTTAAGCCCTGCATGTGGCAATTATTTCTTACCAAATACATACCGGTAAATTTCATTCAACCATGATCAAATTATGATGATAATATCTTTGGTGACAAATTACTCCTTGATTTTGGCGTGAAATTTTAACGTTAATTTATAATTTCACATGTGAAGTTATAAAATTGCCATGGCAACGTAGTTAGTGGCAAGATTGCGTCCGGGATAAAAGATGTTTTAAAGCTTAAACTTTGTACATTTTTGCTTGAATTTTATCTTAGCCAGTTAGCCTTGGCCAGGTAATAAAACTTTTGATGATAATTTATATTTCAAAACGACTTCAAGACTTAAGCCAATTACATATTAAATAGCATCAAGCGGATTTTTGAGCGTTGTACACGGGCGCTGTTTTCAGTTCATTCAAGACGAACTATGGTCATCATGTGAGAAATAATTGACAGTTGATTCATCTTTGAAACTCTTTGTCAACAGCAGAAAGTAAACTCTAAAAGGTTTTATTCAAAGAAGTATAACAACTTGCGAACTTAAGCAGAATGTATGCTTTCAACTTTTCAAAGCTCAGAGTTCGCGATGCAATATACCAGTCAACAACCTACAAATGCAAGCCTAATTTGTCACCTATGATATTAAAATGTAATCAAATGGCATACTCGTGAAATTAAGAAATAATTTCACTTGCATTTTGTCAAAATTCTAATAATTTCCTGAACCTTCAGGCGAGGAAAATTATTAGAATTTTGACAAAACGTGCATTAAATTATTTCCTAATTCACTCATCACAATTTGATTACCCATACTAATTAAGAGAATGCAGTTGTACTTGAGAACCTGATAAATTAGGAGTAAATGCATTGCTGCACCTAACCTGTCATCTGATCTCAAGCTCGACATTGCTTGTAAATACTCTTTAAATCAGGGTTGCCACGGTCAGGGAAAAACAAAACATTTTCAAGGTCAGGAAAAAGTCAGGGAATTTTATTTTCATGGGTTCAAAATCCCATGAAAAACGTAAAGAGATCGACAATAAAGAGAAAGAAGCTGAAGCAAATATAAAAGTGGATTTGGCTTATTTGATAATTCACCAAATGCAAGGTCAGTGAAAATTGTTTTGTGGTCAGTAAAAAGTCAGGTAAAAGAAGTCAGGGAATGTTTAAGGTCCTTATGAGTGGCAACCCTGAAAACTTTCACCACACATAAGTGGACAAGTCACTGCAACATGTCCCCGAGACATGCCCCGGCTACATTGTTTTGTGTGTGTACATATTGCGAGTTTGTTGCTGTTACATGTTCCTACTACACATCTGTGGTACATGTCCCCTCAGTACAGTGTGAACATAACATGATTTGCCCCTGCTATGTTTTGCTGTTTGCTGCGGCTCACTCATCCCCAGTCATCTCAGTCTCCTATTAATGTCAGTTTGAACCAGTCTCCCTGGACTCAGGAGGGACAGAAAAGACTACTGGGACAAGTCAGTTGCTGCAGCATGTCCTCTCATATTGAAAGTGAAATACTGGAAAAACTCTAGAACTTCATAAAGCTGGACCAGTTTTACATTATTTTGGTGCATGACACCTGATTTCCTGGTCTGGAAGTCTGATTTATTAACTCATTGTGCTGAGCCTAGGGACTGTACTATAGAACTGCATTGTATCACGATTTGGAGTGTTGGGTACTTCTACTAGACCAGAAAAGCATGCTAGTCCATTTCAGGTACCTCCTTCACTGCCTCAGTCCAGATTTTTTTGTCAGGTAAGAGAGGCATGGTTACAAGACAACTAGTCAGGGTCTTATAAACAGGGAAGTTTCCTCAGGTCAGGAAACTGTCAGATAAAAATAAAATTATTTAAGGACAGGAAAAAGTCAAAATTTTATTTTGAGTCAGGGAAAATTAAAATTTAAAAAAAAATGTCAAGAAAAATTGAAATGTAACACCTGATTTAAAACCATTGAAGGAACGAGGAAACATTTTAAGTCACTGTGATCTAAGCAATGTTTTGTCATTGTTAACGTTGTTGTTGGTTTGGAAGGGGAGGCAAGAGGCTGCCACTATATCCAATACTATACTATATTTATTAGTACAAAAATGTCTGCAACACTATATCTGACAGTATGTATTGATGTACCTGAGTAAATATATCATGAAGTAATTTATACCTGGGGAAATAGTAAATGCATACTGATAGCAGGATAGCAGTTGATATTGATTGGTATCGATTATAACAATCTTGGATGCCCTGGGGATTAATTTGCAAAAGCAAAAAGATACAAAATCCAATTATTACATCATTAGTTTTATAAATCGTAATAATAACAATTTTTTTTTTATATTGATTGGTTCCGCGCATATCTGTTTGTCATGTAATTGGGGCACAGTCATGTTACAACTTACAACTTTGTAATTGGATACCTGTAATTGGACACCTATGCCATTCTCACATCAATCACATGCACTTAGATGGGTTCTTTTTTGCCATTTGCCTACTGTTTGTACAACCACTTAAAAACACCTTTGACTTTTTTGCACAAAAGAGGCTCCCATAGACTTCGAATTCCTGACCTGGAAATTTGCTATTGATACAGTTACCATGCAAGTAATAGACCTCATGTCAAGCAATTCAGGGAGTAATCATGCTTAAATTACTTATCTCACTTAACTATCTGTATTGTTCTACTCAGTCCAATTATTAATGCTAAACTTATAAATACATATTTGTAGAAATCAAAATTGTGGATTTTTTTTTAAAAATAATCTTCTCATAGCAAAAAAAAATCATAATAAAGTTAGAAGATTATATTACTAGTAGCAGATCCAGGAAGTGTGGGGGCTTTTCCTTGAAAACCAATCCTTACTATAATTTTACCTTTCCCATTTTTGTTCTTTTATAGCACAAAGCAATAAAATTATAAGCAAACCACTTTTCACTCTGCCCTTTGGTCCCCCCCAGATTAATCACTGATCTGGCTAGCCTGTGAACAGGTAATGCTATACTATGTGCTATACTGTGTGCTTGGCTTGGGCTGCAATTTAGACAAGTCGTTATCCAAAGAAGATAAATAGGTGAAGAGAACATAAACTAATTTCGGCACAAACCTATAATAACTATCACTGGCAATATATATGTATAACGACATACAGTTCAGTAAGTTGCCTTTAATTGATTAGATAGCTGTTTCGAGACAAGAAGTGCCACGAGCTTGCCAGCTATTTTAAAATGAGAGGAGGTAGCCTAACAGATCCTTCTATTTGTCATAATGAAAGTTGATCTTGTTATTTTCTTTAGCAATTAAACGTTCAGAATCATAGACTGCTTTCAAAGTTTTTGTGAAACTGATTACGCTAGGAAGAGAGTTGTTATGTTTACATCTGAAAATATGTTGTTTTCCTAATAGAATTAGATGATTCTTTAGAAATGCATTTTCAACTGCGTCGGTGATCCCTAGGATCACTTCTCTTTCAATTAGCTCATAACCCCCCAATAGATGCTTAATTGATTGCCAAAAGTTTGCTACCAACGGACAATGGAAAAAGAAGTGGGACATGTTTTCCTCTGAGGATTGGCAGAAAGAGCAGAGAGGAGAGTTAGACTTGCCAATTTTGAAGAGGAAATCATTTAAAGGAAGTATTCTGTTAAGTATCTTGTACTGAAATTCACGCGTTTTGGTGTCTATTGCGGATCTAAAAGCATTGCTGTAGATTCTCTTCCAGTCAAGGGCGTGCTCTGCAGAAGCATATGAAACATCGAATTTCTTTTTTGCCGACGGACTAATCGAAATCTTTGACACCGAAATATTGTAGATTTTTTTAGAGGACAATTCACTTAATAAAAGGGCATCATTGCCCGAGTACAAAAACACATCGTCCCATTTATGGTTAGTTTTAATGAGCACCGATGGAGGGTCGTTGGTCATCACTTTCTTCCATTCAGGTGGAAGGCAATCATAAAGACCGTTCAAAAAATAAGAGATCCAGGGCATTTAGATTTTGCAAGGTGGTGTGTGGCTTAATGTTTATCTCATTAAAAAGGTCTCCAACTTTATGTAGCCCCAAGGAGAAGAGTTTGCGGTTAAAAACTGATTTCTGTCCGATACAAATGAATTTGTTGTTCCATAAGATCTGGTTAACGATCTCATCCATTGAAGAGACAGGTGAGGCAGTAAATTTTGTCCGAGTTGCAAGACATTCTCTGTAGTAATCAGGGAGGTCCAATGGGAGCTTTGTGTACTCGAAGTTGCAGTGGAAAAGCAAACTGCCCCCGACTTTGTGAAGATAGTGGTCGAGAATAATTTTCCAGGAACAGGGTGAATCACCCAAATACTTTTTGATACATACTATCCTTTGCGTGTTAATGAGAGACTCAATGTGCGGCATATTTAACCCACCATTCTCGACACTGTTTATGAGAGCGAGCCGTTTAACTTTATCCTTGCCTTTCCACACAAAATTATACAGCACCTGATTGACCTCTTTAACAAAAGTTTTATTTGTTGAGACAAGAGAGAGGCGATAAACTGGTCTTAGTGGCGTAAAAATAGAAATTCATTGGCGCATTTGCGTTACCCTGACACTTGCGTGACTAGCTTAAATGACAGGGGTGCTCGCGTGACTGGTCCTTGATAGGAAGTGACAAATTAATATTAGCATCTGAACTTTTCTATACACACATTCTGACTCGTCCCCAGTCGTCTTTTGAGTCCGTCTTGAGTCGACTGCTGAACACGGAGGGAATTATGCGAAAATTGCAAGACGCGAAGGATGATCCCTTCTTCTCTTCCTTCCCATGATTCCCTCCGTCTTCGGCAGTCGACTCCAAGACAGACTCAAAAGACGACTGGGGACGAGTCGGACACACATTCGGTGTGCATTCAAGACCACTTAACAAACATCCGTCATAGCGAGTAAAAAAAAAATTCTATTTATTTTCCAACTGTTTTTTGGTGGGTCTCTCACTCTCTCGCAACCGCTCTTTCTATTTGCCACGCGTGAAGGATTGGCA
>NW_027558554.1:0-9807 GCF_052425735.1 Oculina patagonica
GAAAGCATGACACACAAGGTAAGCCACCACCGGTCCGAGCCAACGGCGTCGGAGGCTACACAAAACGTGATGGGTCATGATATCCATCGGGTATTCTCTCGTGATGGTTTATGATCAGTCGTGGGTAGTTGAACCTCTACGTCAAAACGAGAATAGGAAAACGTTGCGTCAAACTGGTTACGCGACTCATAAATTACTGCTAACTTCTGTTTTCATTAAAAATAAAATGAAAACGCAGTGAGCTTGGAGAGAAAAAGGCAACATGTCTACTGAGCCCTGTGGCAGTGTAATCTTAAATTAGATCTATTTTTCCCTGAAGGTCTTAAACAGCAAAGATATTTTAAACAAATAGTCACAAGCCCAAGAGTTTATTCGTACAAAACCACAAACTGCTACAAAGCCATTTCTTGTATACGATCTAAAAAAGTAGCGATAAATCACTTCCAAGCGTAGAAAATCAACGATTATGCAAACTATAATGATATTGATTTCCATCAGTGTTGGGTACTTTCTTGGTTTCAAGGTCTGTTAGTGGTATGCGGTGTCTCCGGCAATCTGCCTTGGACGGCCATGATGGTCTCCTGACTGCGAGGCTCCTTTGTTGGAACCCATCTGGAGCCCGATCACATTTTGGCCCTCCTTGAGCTGTTCCTCGGTAAATTCGCGTTTGTTCTCTGAGGCCTCTTTGGGTCCCAACTGAGGTACAGCCTTGCCGAGTGCGTTTGCCTAAAGAATAGAAGACAAGAATCGATCAAAGAACGCGAGTGGTCCAGTCGGGGGAATAAGTGCTAGTTTTGGCAAATCGTCGTTGCAGCACTCGAAGAGTTTCCGAATTATTTCATCCAATCAAAAACTACCGTGAGCGCTCACGAGTGCTCCGAAAGTAATTACGCGATCAAATACGTCATGTTGCTTAGCAACTTCTCAGACGAGCACCGCGAGCTCAGTCCGTCTTTGACGCGGGATTTCGTCAAAAAGTGGTACTTTTTCCCCCCGACTGCCTAGTTAAAACAAGAAATAAACTAACAAATTTCGATTATTTGACCTTACCTTTCGGGCGAAAGCAAGTAATCCAGTGATAACCTGAAGAAAAACAATACGGGGGCAAAAAAATTACAACGCAAAATACAGCAGCACTGAACAGGTAATAGTATATTGGGCCGAATCGCTTCATAGAAATAGAAATCGAGTGCGAATTAACTTTTTGCTTTAGTATACAGTAATTCTAACTTACTTTCCTTCAAATTAGCAGCCGTGTACGCATGCTCATCAGTTCATTCGACAATTTTGACGAAAATCGTATCAGACTGACTCATTCGTTCTGCACTCACTTGTCCGTTTTACTGGTAAACTGGTACTTCTTTTATTGCCGAGACTTCTAAGTCAGACACAGCTCTCATATGGTTCTATATGGAGCTGAGGTATAAACCAACCTTCGGGTTCGCCTTTGGAGTAAACGGCAGTGTCTATGATCTCGTGTGAGACCCTAACGCCTGGCTATGCCATGCTGATGATGCAGCTGTTTCGTCCTAACAAGGACGAAACAGCTGTCCAAGGCTGCCATTCCACAGGTAAAAGGCTGTGAGCATGCGTACAGTCCTGGCCAGACCGTGGAGATGTCACGGTGGTGTGACCATTGCATTCAGATGTTTTTTTTTTCATGGAGTAATCTTTATATACCATAAATAGAAATCATGCTTTCAACTGCCAGTCAGTGACAAGTACCTAACTTACCTGAGGTACGTTCTTTCCTTCATACAAGTCAACAGTTTGGAACTTGTCGTTTTTAGCGACTCCCATTTCGTCACAATATGCAAGGAAATTTCCGATGTTCTCCATCTGGAATTTTGGAAAGAAAGAAAATAAACAGAATAAAAAGATGAGAAAATTACAGTCAGCCAATCGGAAATGTAGGGAGACGCGTTGGCCAAGTGGTTAGTTCGTTGGACTTCGTATCCGATGCCGGTTTTGAGCCTTGGACGGAGTAATTGTATTGGGGGAGCAAGGATGGTGCAGGAGAACTTCCAAACTTGTAAACAGATAATTATATCAGATAATTAACGGTTAATCCTTCGAATTTTTTGGCATTATTTCGCGTTGTTTTGTTTCGCATTTTTTTGGCTTCGATCATTTTCCCACCTTTAAGAAGAAAAGGCCAGAAACCATTAAATGTTTTGTCAGCACAACACGAGATTAATTTAGGCAACCCAAGCCGCCAGCGAGGGGTTTCTACGTCTCTGTATTGTCGTAAAAATGTCCCAAACAGAAAACCGATTTTCAACCAATTTAGCAAATAGAAAAGCCAAAACATCAAGCGAAAGATTAGCGAAGCGCGCGAGATCTAAAAATAGAATGCAAATGAATATGACCCCCACGAGGCTTAGAATTCATCAGCGTGTTCTGAGGGAGACAGAAGAAATCTAGGTGAAGCTTTCGTTTTTTAAAAGTGTTTCTTAAACACTGGCTGTTTTAGAAAGTGTTTTAGGAAAATCACCCGCCATTTCGGTTTGTTTGTCTGAGTCGTGACGTCACTCGCGCGCTTCGCTATTGACTGATGACTTGAAAAAAGAGGGATAAACGGCGGGAGCAACTTTATTGCCAACTGTCCCTATTTATACATTATACATTGTAGTCTCACGTCTGTCTGTTGAGTCTGTTGTTTTTATGAACACTTATTCATTCATCCTTTTGTAAGCCAGCGAAAAGTCAACCTCCTTCGCAGTATTTCTTTTCTCCCCGTGCGCGCGAGAGATTGTTTCCCTGTCTCCCGCTCAAGGGAGCGGATAGAAAAGAGACCCTGGGTACGAAGTTGTCAAAAAAAACTTTCCACAAAGCAGCACGTACTACTAACCATTTTGAAAGCCAACTTGCTCTGGTTTACCTTGATCTTTCCTCCGACCGCATTTGCCAGTCTACAAAATACGAGGGAAGACAAAGCGGTTAAAATAGTGCGTTTTCGTACTCAGAATTGCTCCACCCTTAACGCAGTAGCTGAGGCGCGGTGGCCTAATGGTTATTGCGCCGGACTCCGGATCGAGCGGTCCGAGTTCGATCCCCGGTCGGGGTCACTATGTTCTTGGGCAAGACACTTTACTCTCATAGTGCCTCTATCCACCCAGGTGTGTAAATGGGCACCGGGGGTTACCCTGTGATGCATTAGCATCCCATTCAGGGGGAGTAGAAATATTCCTAGCCGCTTAATGCTACGGAAACCGGCATAAGCTCCGGCAGTGTGGGCCGCATGGCTCGTGGCTTCCCTAACGCAATAACTACATAGTTTCTATACTGTCTCCATGTAAACGCAGTCTTACCCCACGTTCACAATGTTATGTCCACAATGTTTTTAGTTAAGTTAGAAGGCAAAAAAATAACAGTACGCTGCAGACGCGGATCCAGACCTTCAGATAAGTGAGGGCCCGATCATCCAGACCCTGGAATTGGGGGGGGAGGGGGGGCTTTCGAAATAAAATTCTCGGCCCTACGTTCCTCTATTTGGTCTAAAAATAAGGTTCCCCCTGGCCCCTCCCCTAGATCCGCCACTGCGCAGTATACCAGGAGGCTCAAGAAATCGCGGCGCTATAGCTTGTGAAAAGGCTTCCAAAGGGGTGTAAGGGAAAAAGATAGGCTACTGTAGCCCGACCATCATACATCAGCAGGTCGCTTACCGAGAGAGAGGATAATTGCGACCACAGGAGGCAGCTAAAGCCCAGGCTAGGAATTTTCCTGATATTTAAATGCATCAGTCTTTTAAACTTACTCGACTAGAATTGCTCCACTCTTCAAGGATTCCACGAAATCTTCTTGATCAGCTTCGGGTTTAAGAACTTTTCTTCCTAGGACTTGATTAATCCAGTCTCTTACTTGAGCCTCCAAGTCCGGATCGTATTTGGCTTCTTTCTGCAAGAAAAAAGTCGAGTGACACAAGTCATTATTCGCTTAGCCTGTGTGGTGGGGATTTTGCTGTATTCCCATACGAAAATGACTCCAAACGCTTTCAACTACGTAGTCGCGTGCAGTCGCGTGGAAAATTATGAGAAGAATCAAAAAATGCTTTTCGTACTTCTCCTCATTCTCTTCGAGGTTCAGTTAAGCCTTTAAGCTCAGTTCAAAAAAAAAAAATAACGAGCCCACCACCAAAAATCCTTTCGAGTCTATCGTGTCTTCTTAGGCTACAGCTCCCTCCCCTCCCCCTCCCCCTCCCCCCCCGGCAGACTCATCGTGTTACGAAATACAGTAAACGGGGAATAGGTGACCGCCTCCTAGAAGTGTTTTTAAACCAACCAAACCTTCAGGTCAACCAACGAAACTCCAACTATTTTCTTCACTTAAGGTGGCAGGAGATACATTGAGCATAAGCAGGAGATACATTGAGCATAAGCCGTGTTACTTTAAAAAACGTTATATCATAAAAGTTTGAAAGCCGATTCCGCTAAAACTTTACAGGGATATTTTGGAATAATGAAACTGCATAAGGATCGGGGTTACCGTTTTTTGCAACAAAGCTGTAAGCCACTGTAACTGTCATATCGGACTCGGCTTTTTTAAGGTAATTCCCTTAAAATAGAACTGCTCAAAGATTTACAACCAGACTTTGCCAGTTGGTTGTTTACCTTAAATGAAGTTAAATTTTGAAATAAAAAAGGGGGGACACCGTATTCGTTTAGGAGCAGGAAGACCTTGTATTTACCATATAATTCCATATATTTCCTTTGCGAGTACTGAAAAAGTACACTTTTTTGGTGATGATGTATTATTCTGCCATGGAAATTGATCTGTATTCATTTTATAGAAAGAATTTGATCGCTACTTTCGAACTAAGAGAAAAAAATGATAGGTCACCGAACTCGTTTACGAGAAAAGGATGATTTCTCTCTCTCGCGAGCCAAGCCGCATAGAAAAAGCCGCCATTTTGTTTATGTGTGCGCGCTAATTACGCGTAAAATCCTGCGCAGTAAGGATGCGCAATGCGATACTAGGGAATCACCTTAATTTCAAGTTCCATTGAGAGCTATTTAAAATTTCTCATGCTGGAATTTGGCGTCCGAAATGACAATTTATATATAATACACCTAGTTTACTCTCTTCTGTGTCAACTCATAAAATTCTATACCCGCACTGAAATCTTGGACACAAATTGCTTGTTTTCACTCTTCCGAAACGGCTTTCCATGCAAAACGCGAATACAAAAATTATATTAAGTATGGTAATTTTGCTAATTTTATTCGACGGGCTTTTGTAGAAAGAACAATGCATTGCACCCCTGGCATTGCAAAATAGTGTTTTTTTTACCAGACAATGCTTTGCACGTGCAATTATTGATGCAAAGACATTACGAAGCCTCTTCATAAATATTTCGCGCATTTTCGGTATCCGTCGTTGCACTTCGTGCATACACTTGTCATAAATGCATGCCGCACTCAATTTGCGAGCTGCAATCCAGACTAGAAAACAGATTTTTAATTTGCTTCGCCTCTCACTTCTCTTTTTGAATGAGATCAATTAATTAATTAAAAATTAAATTAAGACATTTGCTGTTTGGGTAACCTTGCAAGTTATGGGCAATACAAGCGCAGACAATATCAAAAGTCAAATTGTCACCAATAAAGGCTTGATCGGATTATAAATTTCGTAAATGAACACAAGTAAAACGGGAAAGCACATTTAAATCGAGTTCCAATGGGCAACGTTAATTAACAGACACGCCTCACAAGAGTCCCCAGTGATTGTAGACATTGTAAAGTTGGTTAATTACAATCACTTCGTCGTTCAAAGCGAGAAGCCGAAGGCATCTTAAAATTAATTTCCCGTAAGTTCGACGCCGGCTTAGCATGTATCCACAAGGGCAGCATAGCTCTAAAAGCAGTAACTGCTGGAGAATGAACAATTTTATGCAAGTAGTCATACACTTTGTGATGGCCATATCTAATTAAGAGCGTTGAATTGTCGTTGGCCTTACAAACTAGTGACTAAATAACGCTTAATAGAGCGTACGGCTGAAAATTATTAGTTTAGAATTACTTTAGTTCCTGGAGCAGCAGATTATAAATCATTGAAATAACCGTTCTAGAATTCAATATTGCTTACAAAACAATAATACAAGTCGACCTGGAGTAAAGTTTCAATTCTACCTTTCTTTCCGCCTCTGCTGACAGACCAAACGACCTTCCTTTGTTAGCCATGTTAGTAAGTGTAGTTAAACCAACGCAATTTCTGTGATAAGCAGTTCTTTCACTTGACAGTGCAGCTTATTACAGCTGGGCGCGGGAGACAAAAATGTCAAGAATGGAGACTGTGCAAAATTTAAATGAATTTGTTTAGTCGTTTCGCCACGCTTGGTGAAAAATAATAGGATTCAAAGAAAGCTCACAAATCTGTCTTGTATAACTCACTTTTACCATCAAGCAATAACTTAATTGTCTAGTATCTGTTAACAAAGTTCACTTGCAAAGTTAACTGTAGTAAGATTTTTGTAGTGGTTTACTTTATGAGTCTAGTTTAAGCAGACTCTCTTCAACTATGCCTCGGGAAATATTTGGTCGGCCATAATGGTTTTCATCCTTAAATGGAAGTGTACAAAGGGTGTCTGAAACTCTCGATTAATCAGTATGTTTAAAAGCAGAAATGCTTGAGTTTTATTTAGCTCCAAAGAAGTTGCTAGAAGTACGAAACTCAGATGTATTTCATTTGATTTTTTTCAACATGACCGAGAAAGGAAACTCGAGTGATTCGCTCCAGAAACAAGAAGGGCACTGGGAACACAATATCGCCATTGTTTTATCAGAATTCCGTACTCGTGAATTTGATCGAGAAAGCAAACAAAGGACCAAAAGAAGAAACAAAGGAGATATTCAAAGTGCACGTATACGTTTTAAGCGTTTCCTTCATATGATCGAATATAAGGCCCTGTCCACACTGACCCGGGTAAATTTGAAAACGCATTTTTTTTTTACACGGATAAGCAAACTGTCCACACTGAAACGGCGTTTTGGGTCACCGAGAACGGAGCTTTTAAAAAACGCTCTCTAAAGTGGGTATCGTTTTCAATTTTACTCGGGTTAATCATGTTAATGTGGACGGAAAACATTTAACCCGACGTTTTCAAATTTCTCCGTTTTCAAATTTATCCGGGTCAGTGTGGACGGGCCTAAAGTGGGCAAGACAAAATTAAATTCTCTTGAAATGGGGTATTACTTATAAATTTGGTGTTTTTAAGGTGCTCAGATCAACTTTGGTTTTTCAAAGGATTTATAAGCGGTAAGCTAGCTAGTGCAAGGTATGGAATTCAAACAGAGAGGCATTCGCAACTGTACGGGTTTTATAGTTCTTCCGGACGCATGATTGGAAACTTGGAGACCGTGTATCACAGTGAATGATTAACAACTACGTTTATGAAGTATTTGATACTTAAGAGTTCTCTTCAGGGGGCGGGGGGGGGGGGGGGGGGTAACCCCTATAGTGAACTATATGGGAAGGCTCCGCCATAAATGGGTACCTTGTTCAGGCTACAGTTATATAAAAGGGTAGGGATTTTACGAGTTGAAGTATAGAGAAAAAGCTAGGGGAAAATGTTATTTAAGTATTTAAAAGGGCCTTTCAAAGATTTCGAACAGACCCACCTCAGGTTGGATCAGGATGTATCTGATCTGACTTTATCGTGACGTTATTGGCTCTTTATTGTTATATTTTCCCTCTTTCAATTAATATATTTTCTGTAAATAGTGTTATAGTGTATGATTTCTGTTATAAATAGTGTAAATAAAATAATTAAAAAAATCTAAAATCTGAGTATTTGAAGGGGCTACACAAGTATAAAATTTAAAAAGGAGGTGCAGTATTTCTACTGAAGGTATGACAAAGGGTACCATTTTCCATGTAAAATAATAAAATTTTCTGTCAAGAATAGTATTTTAAAAGGGTAAGGCCTAAGGACCTTGGGGCGGAACCTCTCCGTATAAAACTTTGTTGAGTACAAGGCCTCCTCCCCGGGAGATCCCTTAGCCGGCTTCACAGCTAAACAACATGTAACGTGGGTTTACAATTGACAAGAGCTTATTGGTTAATCTTATGCTGGTAGTTTATTGTTACTTGTGCCACATGTCTGATCTGGAGTGTTAGATAAGTGAATGAAGAAAACAGATCTTGTGTGTAGTTTAGTGACGGGACGCGCGCGAGAAGAGTTGACCATGACGACAGAGATTCGAAGAAAGGTACAGTAAGTTTTCTAAACCATTAATTCTTATGCAAGTGTGATTTGAACATCAAATTCTTCATCATTCAATATCAAAACGGTGCCAGGCAAGCAGCAGGTGATTACAATCAAGAAATCACAATGAAAGATCTAGAATGTGGTTTTGTTTTGTCAACAAGTGTTCAAAAGTTACTCTGAAAAATGTGGTGTAGTGAAAACATTTCAAGCTTTTTGAAATTTCCTGTTGTGAGGCAGATAAAAGCAACGGTTTTTTTCACGCCCAGGGAGAAAAAAAAAACCGTCCGCTTTTTAACGCCTACAGTCAAAAGACCAGAACCTGTTGCTTTTGCAGACAGTAGGCGGGGAAGGTAATTTCCAGTTTGATTCTGTAAAACTGGCCATCTTATATGAACAGCAAGTCAGATCAGGCCTCTTATTCTCAAGGAATCAAGTTGGATATACATGACTGAAGGTTTTACACCTTAGTAACCTGTCACGGCTTTGAGTGTGTTTGTATTGTACTAGCAGGGTTCAAATGGATGAATGAAAGTCACTAGTGCGTGAAAAAATGAGTGTTTACTGTCTCTTTCTGTTGTTATCTTTACTGCAAGCTGTTTGTGCTGCTTGATTATATTTCAAAAATTTTGCAACTAAAGTTTTGGTGTTTCTGTACGTTTCCTAGAACACTACTTAACTTTTTGGTAAACATTAAAACGGGAAAAATCAGGTTGGCCGATTGTCTCCCCAGAGTAAAACACCTGTACTGCATGGACAGGGGGAGGGGGAGCTCTCCAGCGTATACTGAGCACAATAATCTCCTTTGTCCACCCTAGACGAATGGTCAAACTTGCCGTTGGTAGGGAAGGAGATTAAGGGGGAATGAATCCCTGGGGGGGAGGGGTACTCCCTATATTGGCCTATACGGGGAGGCTCCGCCCGAAAAGGGGTACCTTTTTCATGCTTCAGGTATATGTATATAAAAGGGTAGGAATTTCACAAGTTTAGGTATATGAAAGGGTAGGGATATCGGTCATTTATGTATTTAAAGTGCCTTCAATCAAAATATTTCAAACAGACACACCTTATGGCTGTATCATTTAAATTTATTGAACGCTACATAAAAATGGCATCAAGACTTCCTGTTTTAGGCCTATGCCATGTCTTTTAGGTATATGAAAGGGGTACCTTTTTGTCAGTAAAAGGTAAACGAAAAGGGTGCCTTTTCTCTCAAAATGGTATATAAAAGGGTAAGGGGTTGGACATCGGGGCGGAGCCTCTCCCGTATAAAACGTTTTTGAGTAGCCCTCCCCCCCCCAGGGAATGAATTCAGGTTACCATACTATAGCCTCTAGCGCATACAGTATCCCACTACTATAGTCACATGGAAGACTCCTTTGACACTTCTTTTCTTTGTTTTTAGGTTCTAAACCACTCTATTACGGTTTTCTTAATAATAGCCGGTTTCTTAATGCTTGCGTCTTCAAGACACCAAAGTGACAAAGAGGTACTGTATCGGCCTGTTCAATGCATTATTACTAGTTATCTTTTTTTTCGGATGCCAACATAACATCTTGATATCTAACTTGCAAAGTGTGACATCGAAACTGATTAGCCTGTCT
>NW_027558555.1:0-9800 GCF_052425735.1 Oculina patagonica
CTAGAGAACTGACCCAAGATTAGTCCAAGTGGAAAACCGGATAATTTAACTTCTTGAAAAGTTCTAATCGCCAGTCATGAAAGATAAATCACTGAAATGAATCTGGTCCTGTTTTCCACTACATTGTATAATTTATCATACAGTTAAATAATGTTCAAATTCTTTGCATCAGTCTTGTTATGTACAGGAATCTTGACAATTCATTACTGACCAGAAAGATAACAGTCCCCCCCCCCCCCCCCATATGAAAGGTGCGGGGATGCTTGTCGTCTCGCTTAGAAAGGGGTGTAAATTCAGAGTTTGGTCTCACTTAGGATGTTCCAGGCAAAATGCCAATATATTTTGCTGTCAAGGTATCGTTTAGGGTAGCAAACGAAAAAATATACCAATACCAGTATAAATTCTTTTTCAGTATTTTTTTGGTACCTTTTAGGGGTCCAAAAAGCTTGAGCCACCCCCAAATTGGTCTCTTTTAGGGGTTCTTTTCAAAATTTCCGACAAGCATCCCTGCCCTTTTTCATATAGGAATCCCCCTGAGAAAGATAATTCACAATTCATTAGGACAACTTCCCGTTTCTTCATGTTGTTTAGCTTATCTTCGACAGGTTGTTTTCAATGAAGGCCAGCGACAAGACTGAGCCATTGAAATGCCACGAGCAGTGCCAGTGAAATGCTATGTTCGATACAATTGTGAAGTACTCAGCCAGAGCAAACAGAGTGTACACTGTAAAAGTACAACAGTTGTTAAGAAAAACTACTAGAGATAAACCTTTGAATACAATAAGACTGTAATAAGTTAATATCAGTAGTATTTTGCAAATTATCAGTGAGGCATGATGGCCTTTATGGTTAGCATACTTAGTGAACTTCGGTTCAAGTAGTTCAGGTTTGGACCCTGCCGGGGTCATGTGTTGTGTTCCTGGGCAAGGGCCCATTAAACTTTTAGTGCCTCTCTCAACCCAGGTGTATAAATGAGTGTACCAGCAAATTGTTGGATAAACATGACAGCATGCCTGAGAGTAACAAGTGTGATGAAGAAGCAGCACAATTCCAGGGTAGGGTAGGGTAGCAATCACAGTACTCCCCCAGTGAGGTAGGACCCTTGGATGGACTACATGTAGCACCCAATCCAGAGGAGTGAGTAGAAATACAGTTAAACACAAGCAATGGGCAACTAAAGGTAAATGCAGACTTGACTTTACATTAATTTAAGTTAAAAAGGATACTTCCTGGTTCACAGTACCAGTTATGTCTAAAGAAAAAATACACAGCAAGACCAAAAGAGCAATAGTTGAAGAACATTGTGAATATTTTTCTTCGGAATAACGTGTATTCCTGTAAACAAAAAATATAACAGAAAACATGAATAAAAACTGATAACTGAGCCTTTCCTTCTTGTTATATTGATATATAAGAAAGAGGTAATTTTTTTGATGATATGGCATGGGATAAAGAAATATTCAGCTATAAAAGTAATATTTATTAAAATTTCCATAACATAAATAATTATTACACTTATCTCAGCCTTTGAGGATGCGTTATATAATGGTATTTGAGATTATAATTGTCTTAAAGCTCTTCCTATTTCCTGTAGCCCATACCAAGCATTTCTTTTCTTAGATATTAAAACCTTCAAAAATAAACACCCTTAAAATAACCTTAAAATCGATATTCTTTCATATTCTCTTATAGCCTACATGTAGCTATCTACTTACAACCCCATCGCACCCCCCTCCCCCCAAGAACAATTGGGCGGGGAGGGAGCAAGGGAAAGGTGGTGGGCAGAGCAACAGATGCATATAAATAAGCCATTATAGCAAACTTCACAAAAAATGTACCTCAGTGTTCATTGGCTTTTTTGCAGTCAACCGGAATAAAATACATGACAGCAACATGTAAAGCATGGCGCACACCATAAATAGAATGAATGAAGCTTCATGGACAGCTGAAACATAAAAATCCCACAGAGAGCATGTCTCACTATTCATTCAGCTTAATGTCCTTTGACAGAAACTGTTAAACCTTTTACAGGATAACATGACACTATCCTGTATTTCAAATGACATTTATTTAGCACCCCCAACCCTACCAATCAAGCACCACTTAAGGTGGCTTAATACAGTTTTGAGGGAGTAAGTGAGCCCAACTTTTAAATGTCTTTAAAAATATTTAGGAATGTTCTTTCTTTCTCTTATTACTGTTTTTTAAAGCATATAGCCATCATATGAGACATTTGACCAATAAAAATGCTAATAAATGATCAATAAAGGGCCAAAATGAATGGCCGAGTGCTTAGCAGGGGACTGGGCACTAGTTGTTTTAACAGCGTTTTTCTCAAAATCTACCCGTATGACCCCACCTCAAAATTTCAGAAATTACTAATTGGCTTTGATTAAACATTCCTGCAAAATAAAATAAAAATCTGTAACACAGAATTTGAACTATTTTTTAAAGGGGCAAAATATCACATTTTACTATTTTGCGAAAAATTTGTCTTACAGATTTTTATTTTATCCTGCATGAATGTTAAATCAAAGCCAATTTGTAATTTCTGAAATTTTGAGGTGGGGTCATACGGGTAGATTTCGAGAAAAATGCTGTTAGAACAACTAGTGCTCAGTCTCCTCCTAAGCACTCTGCCATTCATTTTGGCTCTTTATTGATTGTTTATTAGCATTTTTATTGGTCAAATGTCGCATTGATGGCTATATGCTTTAAGAAACAGTAATAAGAGAAAGAAAGAACATTCCTGAATATTTTTAAAGAGAGTTAAAAGTTGGGCTCACTTACCCCCTCAAAACTGTATTAAGCCACCTTAACAAGTCAAGCAGTCTGGGTTCAAGCACTGGTCAGGGTCATTTTGTGTAGTTCCTTGGCAGATGATTCCCCATGCAAGTGCATCTCGAAAACGTTGGCCAACTTATTCAAGTTTGTCATCCTTCTTATGCTGTGTTTTCACTTGGGCACGGGGAACCCAAACGCCAAATTAGTTAATATTCATAATCTTAAAATAAAAATGTTCTTATTTACCTGCGTTCCTGTGGGGTTTTTTTTTCAGTTTGGGGGTGATTTGAATCAGAGCGAAGGCGGTTTACGTTGCGAGTTTTAAACGGTAATCAATCTGTCGCAATGTCAATACGACACGCCTCAAGTTTCAATTGTTATTAACTCAAGTTACTAACACCAATCACTATTAACTCTCCTCGCGGGGAGTTTCTTGTTTCAATTAATAATAACAGTTAAAGTAAAACATGAAACGTAATTGAGGCATGTCGTATTGACATTGCGACAGACGGATTACCGTTTAAAACTCGCAACGTAAACCGGCTTCGTTTAAATTCAAATCGCCCCCAAACCGGTGAAAAAATACACAGGAATGCAGGTTAATTAGAACATTTTTATTTTAAGATCATGAATAACTAATACAGCATTTGGGTCCCCTGTGACTTGGCCATTGACCACAGTCATAACCTGATCCGTGTTTATTTTTGGTTTATTATTGCTTGCTTGGTACTTTTCTACCTGAGCTTACAAAATTATTATTTTGAGGTTTTAATTGAAAATAGTTTCTGTTCACAGGAAGCATCACCTAAAATACCACAACTCTTCCATACCTGCTTTAAATTGAATGTAAATTGTATTCCTGTAAAAAGTAATGTCTGGTGAAAATTTAGCAGGTAACTTACCAAAGTTGTCAGTTGAAGAAATGTAGGTTAACGTCAAGAGTGCTCCATTTTCAACTATTTGTGAAATGCAGTTAAGAAGATTAAGTGACCAAAACCACCAAGTTGTTAAGTTGTATCTCCTGCCTGATTGGGTTTCTTTGTAATGTTTATGAATTATGAATGGAAATAGGAAGATTCGTGGAAGACAGTGTAGAGCTATTCCAACTCTCCAAATAAACTTCTCAGGCATGTGTCCTCCTATTGCCGCACTTATGGATGGTAAATAGTTTGGAACCTAAAACAAAAACAAAAAAACAAAAAAAACTTTAATCCTTTAAAGTGCTACTACGATCAAATTTTCGATTTCCATATTTTTACATTTTCGTGTACAATAAGACTTTCTTACTCACCTTGCAAATTTTCAATCCATTACGAACATCAGAAGTCGTTTTGTTTTAACGTTTATTTCCGATATTTTATGGCCGCCATTAAACAACCTTGTTCCAAGGCTTGGTTGCGAATAGGGAGAAAATGACGTCAAAGGCTAAAATACCTCACGGGTTGAAATTATAATAACAATATGTATTGAAAATCACGCGAAAAGTAACAAAAACTTTGGGCTTGTTTTTCGTGCAATTTTCTATGCTCATTGTAATTATTCTAATTTCAACCTGTGAGGTATTTTAGCCTTTGACGTCATTTTCTCCCTATTCGCAACCAAGCCTTGGAACAAGGTTGATTAATGGCGGCCATAAATTCTCTGGAATAAATGTTATAATACAACGACTTCTGATGTTCGTAATGGATTGAAATTTGGCAAGGTGAGTAAGAAAGTCTAATTGTTCATGGCAATGTAAAAATATGAAGATCAAAAATTTGGTCATAGTAGCACTTTAACTTTCAGAAGCCAGAAAAAAATAAAAATAAATAAAAAAATAGAAAATAATGCACAGTGTGGTGAAATACTAGGTCACAAAAGTGTCAGAAATCAAAATGATTAAGGATCAAGAGATAATTCCCCAAAAAATTTTTACTCATGTTTTCTGAATGATAATCCCTGCATAACCACTAATGAATGCCACTGTACATGCACTTCAGGGCCCGGTTGTTCAAAGCATGATTAGCTAATCCAGGATTAGCGTGAATTTTGATTTCAATTTTATATAATTTCGTTGAGGTTTTCTGTTAATATTTTCTGTCCCACAGTTTTGACATGGACCAATCTCAAACTTAACAAAATATTAGCTTTGGGAAACCCTTTAAAACAAGAGAAATTAAAATCTTGATCATCTTTTAATCCTGGGTTAGCGTTAATCGTCTTTCGAACAACCCGGCCCAGATCTAAAACGGGGTACAAGCACCATTCTCGTCCCCATAGCCCTTATCGTTTCTCTGAGCCAGCGAAGCCTTGGCAGGGGAAACAAAGGGCTCTGGGGACATAGGATTTTTGAACTAATTCTAATTTTTCTGATTTGCTGTTTAAAACAAAGAGTTCTTGGCGCAAGTAAAAAATGCAACGACTCTCTAATACATTCTTTTGAAACATCAAGACTGCATACATGAAGACCGGAAGTCCTAGAATCTGGCACTGGAAATCCTATGTCCCTAGAACCCTTCATTTCTTGTGCCAAGAAAAACAAAAAGGGCTATGGGGACGAGAGCCCTCTCGCTCAATAAAGATGCCCAAACGGATTCACTGGTTGTTGATCTTGTCTGTCGAGGTGTGTGGGAGGGACATCAGGGGATAATGTTAAGCCACAGGGTGGGGAGGAGGGGGAAGGGGGGATTGCCAAGGCATAGGCAGGGTATTTTAATCTGGTTGAGACTTTGTGCTCAAACGCCCCACACATGAGCATTTGAGAATGGACAAAAGACTTACAAAATATTTTGATAAAATGGTAAAAAGCCTCCAAAAATAGAAAGATAATAATTGGTGTCATATCCACTGACCAGGTTGTAGTATTGTTGAAAATCATTAAATTAGTAGGTATCCAGCCTATTAAAGCCTAGCTTTTTTCCCACCCTACCCCACTGAGGCCTGACAATGATAAGTCAAGAGCTTACATGTACCTAAATACTTACAAGTGTCCCCCTTGACTGGAAGGAAAGGTCAACATCAAAAAATTGTAAATATGGGTTACTAGCACTGTGTTGTCTTTGGTAATCTTTTTTTTTAAATTTGATTTGAGCAGAGTTAAGCTTTATACAGAGGTTCAACGCAAAGTCGGTCAAAACCAGAAACTCATAAAACCCGCGCCAGCCAGCTTACTGTTAATTTTAGCTGTGGTCAAAAAATGCGACGTCTGTCAGTGAACTGTAACAGAAACAATGAAATCATCCATGCAAAAATATTAAAACGGTCAAGCATTTCCCAGAGACCAAGGACAATCAATGTCTGCGGTACAACACAAATTAGCAGGTAAGCTGCCGAAATTAATCAAAACTCACTTACGTGACAATGAGTCCTTGTAGTTTGTTCGAAATGCCAAACAAGAGCGATCAATACGCAAGAGACGAACGAAAGAAGCGGCAAAGAAGAAATAAACAAAGCAAAGCGCTCCAGTCGTACGGACATTAGAGGTGTTTGGCGATCAGGGACCATCTTTGTCACACGTGTTGATGCCGGCATGCCGAGAAAAGGAAGAAAATATTGAATACTTATCCCATGAAGGACTTCGGGAATTAGGCGCGAATAGGCGCGCGGAACTGTAACACGCGCGTGAAGCTCGTGCGCGAGTCACGCGAACCTCGCGAAACGGTCGCAAAAAAGTCATCCCCAATCCCCCAACCCAGGCGGTGTGCGCACTGGGATCGCTATGCATTGTGGATGTAAAATTTTCAAGATGGCGGCAAAGCTGGGAAAATTTAGTAAGTTACAAGCTTCGTTTATCGATAGAATTATTTCTTTTCTGAGCTCCTTTTCTACAGTTACAAAAACTTATACTCACTAAGATTGCATCTCTGTCAACAAAATAAGCAATGTATATTATTTTCAGCAAAAACGCGGACAACGAAAATTCGTCCCGTATGAGCATGTAATTTGAATCCGTCTTTTCTTGAGCTATAATTTTTCGTACATTGCACATTGAACGAAGAAATTGGTATAAACTGTTTCTACAATGCTTGTTTTAAGCCAGGGTATAAACGCTCCCAAACGCTCCCCTCGTTGTGTTGTAGATTTTCCGAATTAATACAGACATGTTTTGGTGGCAAATATGGCTTCGAAGAGGTGACAGATACAAGAAGTGATCGCATGGTGTGACTCGTTTAATCATGAGATAGCGACGAACCGTTTCCTCCAACATTGTTTAGATTACCAGCGGTGCTTAAAATGTTTTACATCGGGGCATGGCTGATAGAAATCAACAGGCTAACCCAAACTAAATAAAAAATAATGTATTGGCTTCTTGTGAAACTGGCAATTTGATGAAGTTATCCGAGTTCATTTTAGTCAAAGGGAACGATTTATCGTTATTATAAGTCAAAGATGTGTTTAAAAGCTGAATCAAACTCTGTGGGGAAGTTCATTCAAGGGTATTTTGATGTTGAACACAAATTCCCAGATCATTTTCTTAGCTTCCAGGTGTCTAAAATAAAGATTGAATAAATTGAATGAAAGTCTGTATGCTTGACTTGTGTTCATTGTTTACTTGTATAAAGTGTGCCCATTGAAGATAGGTAATTGTTAAAAACAAGAAAAATACACCAATTTGTGAATTTTAAAGGTGACGGCATGATAAAGATCCTTAGATGACAACAGAGATACTCAGGGATTTGCTTATTTTGGTAGGCAGAATGTATACTGAGTGCTAAAATGGTCACCAGGTGAACCAAGGGCAGGGAAAACAGCTATTGCTATAAATAACTGGCATCAAAGCAAGTGCAGTCATTGAGATCAGTGCTAATATGTCAATGATGAGAGAATACATTCAGATGAGAGAAATGACTTGCAAGAAATTGCCTTAGATCACTACATTCCAAGATCCAGGTGCTGACACCATTTTATAATTCAATAAATGGCAGAGGGAAGGAGTTAAAAGGCATGAAAGAAGACTTGCATCATAATTTCTGATCTGGTTGCTATTTATTACACCTGCTAATGTAGGCTGATCTAAAGCTGAAAGGTTCATGAGTATGCTATTCACTGTTTTACAATTCGGGCAAGCAATTGCATGCTCATTGATGTGCGAACCTGTTTCAGGAGGTATGTAAACATGGGAATGACTTGTAGGCTTTTTGGGACACGTTTTGATAGCCTAATATAACCACGAGAGAACTAACTGAACATAAACTATGAAATTCCCCCAAACTCTCCTGGTGACTCCATCAGGCTGTATAAGAACAAATGCCATTTGCTGTTTCATGGCTATAACAAAACAGTTAAACTACTTTTCATAAGAATTGTACCAAAAAACTGGCAATGACAAATAAACATACAGTAAAATGCAGTTTTTCTTTTATTTGATTTAACACTTTCTAAACCACCTGTTACAAGTATTACTGAAGTGTTCTAGTTTAAAAAGAACAAGCCCATGGGAAATGTTGCTCAATAATTTCTAAAAAATGTATTTGCAGGAGGAAGTCAAACCTCAACCGTAAATAACAAAAAAGAACTGCAACAAGCAGCAAAAAGCCTGGAAAAGCTTAAATTATAAAGGATCTTGTTCATAACATTTTGTACCAACTTTTGATCAGTTTGTATAAACATAAACACAAGAATACATCAGTATATCATGCGGACTATTAAACACAAGGCAGCTATTAAATCAAGCCTTTTTAACGCAATATTTCTACAGTTGAAAGCTCGAAACGATCAAATCGATTTCAATACTCAAGGTGGCACTGAAAGAAGTGACTGAACGGACAGAGAAGTCAAAACATTCGAACAGGCCATCTTACCTTGAGTTTGCTCACGATTGTTTTGGGATCACTGACTTTAAGGAGAGTCAAAAAAGTGCTGACTGATCGTGAATGATCGAACAAAGTGATATTGGGCCCAGGTATTGAGTCGTCTTGCCGTATCGACCGCTATCGATGCACCGGCAGGGCAGATAATTTATCCTTCGCTCACATGGACCAACATGCGAATGTATCAAGAAGCGAAGACTGTTTTCGCAACCAAACTCGAACTTGTTTGTTCATTAACTTTCTTTTAAAGAAAACATAGCAAATTCGCTGATTTTCGCAGCGTATTTAACGAATACAGCTCGCCTTCGTCGCCTGCCACGAGATGTGCACTTATCCACGACTTGACACAAATGACCAGAATTTTAATTTCGACCATGATGCATAGCGATCCCAGTGCGCACACCGCCTGCCCCCAACCGAAGGTGTACAGCGGTAGCACGCATTCAAGATGGCGGAGACGATGGCGGATACAGTAGGTGGAAAACGTGCTACCGTATTTTTTGTTGACATTTTTCCCCGTAAAAGAAAGAAATATTGACGGAGAGGGACATTACTTAAAAGCGCCCAAGGCACCAATTTGGGGCTGTTCCTGAAAGCATTTCTCCTTAAATCAATAAGGTATGTCTATAATAATTTGGTATTAACTGAATTTTTATATTAAGTTAAACAGGACGTAACAAATCGATAATTCCGATACTCGATAAAAATCGATAAACATCGATAAGTAATTAACTAATTAGTATCGAAAATCGATCAAAATCGATGACCCAATTCTTTGTGATTATCGATTTTAATCGATTTCACTAATTAACGTTCGAAAAGTATCGATAGCGTTCGATTAGTATCGATTTCAAACGATTTGTATCGATTTCGATCGGAAATATCGGAGAAGAAAAACTACCGTTTGTGTGTGTGTTCAATCAATCCTGAAGTGTGACGCTGAAAGAAATGCAGTCGCTTCGCCTACAAGTTGTTTCGCTAATGGCCAGCCCTGAGTTAAATGACATTGTTCATTTCCAAAAACGCAGGCTGTGAACGACTTCACTGCTAACATTTATCGCATCTAAATGTATTTGAATACGCATAGGAACACATTGTAAAGAATTTGTTTAGGGGACAGAAGATGGTGTACCTGGCGACAGCCAGTTGGGGCACATTGCTGCCGGAGAAATTGATGGAAGAGTAACAGTGTATGCTGCACAGTATTTGGCTGCATGTGTTTTTGTA
>NW_027558556.1:0-9802 GCF_052425735.1 Oculina patagonica
GCTTAAACTAATGAGGTAAATGTTGTAAACAAAGATTCCCCTAAACGTCGCGTCAAATGTTATCAAAGCCCCAGAAATCTTGCGTCGAGTTCTTTTGTAAACAAAGCTACTGCGTTTTTTTTATTATGCCTCCTTGATCAAAATAAGCTTTATTGTCTGCGTTTAGAGAGAATGTTTGCTGCATACATTGTTCATCACTTCTATCATGCATAACCATTCCATCCACTTGACTAGAACAACCATTTTTAAGCACAATTAAAAATCGTAACCAGGCAAACTCGTTTCGTGCAACCGTACCCGGGGGGACTCCCTTTATGAAAGGGTCGGGGATGCTCGTCGGAAATTTTGAAAATGACCCCTAAAAGAGACCAATCTGGGTGGCTCAAGCTTTTTTCAACCCTAAAAGATACCACACTACTAAAATAGAATTTATATTTGTATATTTTTTCGTGTGTAACCCTAAACGAGACCTTAATGGCTAAAAAATATCGGCGTTTTGCCCGAAACACCCTAAGCGGACCAAAAATCCGAAATTTACACCCCTAAACGAGACGACGAACATTCCCGTCCCTTTTCTATAGGAGTCCCCCCGGGCAACCGGAAACCTGCGCCCAGGGACTTCTCTTGGGTCGTGTTTACTCAAGGCAACGTCGCGAGCCGCCATTTTGAAAACTCGTCGCCGTGAAGGCCCTGGGGACGAGGTTGCACTCAAGGCTGTGGCCTGGCTCGTAAGTTAGTGCTTCCCAACTGTAAAGGCCTTTATGTAAATGACAGGAAATGACTCGCACATATTGTTGAAACACTATAAATGGCACCGTCTTTATTTATTTAATGAAAGTTAAAAGGTATTTGACAAACCCCAAACAATACTATTTACACTGGGTTGTTTGAACGTCCTTTTCAGAAAAAGTACAAGGGTTTACTAAATAAACAACATACGACTAAGCAATCCGTAAGCCAAAATTGCTGGAAACACCAAGATCCACTCGCTCGGTTTCAAGAATGATTATCCCGCAAAGGCCACTGCTTTGCGGAGTTGCACAGGGTTCGACTTTCCTTGTGTTTCCTCGTTCAATTTCCCTTGTGTTTTCTCGTTTAGCTTCCCTTGCGTTTTCCCTTCCATTACTGCTTTGTGGAGTTGCACAGGGTTCGACTTTTCTTGTGTTTCCTCGTTCGATTTCCCTTCTGCTTTTCCCTTCGAATCGCCTTGTGTTTTCTCGTTCGACTTCCCTTGTGTTTTGTCGTTTAGTTTCCCTTGCGTTTTCTCGTTCGATTTCACTTGATCAAAATCTAAATAGGGAATTTCAAATAAAAGAAATTTCAAAAAAGATTGCCTCCGGCGTAAGCGCCATTAAACGCATAAGGAATTTTGTTCCACGTGAGATACTTCTCACCGTTTACAATAGTGTGGGGATGCTGTTCAAAGGGACTCTCTCAGAAACTGCAGAACCGTGCTGCGCGTGTCATAACCTTCTTTAATTATGATAGAAATACTGATGAACTCTTTCATAGTTTAAATTGGCACACGCTTGATCATCAAAGGGCCATGAGTAAATCGATTATGATTTATAATGCTGTGAACAACCAAATTATTTGAGTTCTCGGTTTTTCCTGCGTAATGAAGCCTTGACTTACAATCTCAGGAATACTGAAGGAAAGCTATCCATACCACAGCCACGCACTAAATATTGTAAACGAAGTTTTAGCTACAGCGGGGCTGTGTAATAGCGCTTACCGAATGAAATAAAACTATCCAGCTTACTTAACGAATTTAAAAACAAATTGACAAATCGCACTTTCGAATCATTTTGCATTTAAATTGTGAATACACGGCATGCTTGAAAAGCAGGTGTTTTTTTGTACTAGTAGTTAGATAGTGTTTTATCCTTTGTTTTTTATTCTGTACCTGAATGGATTTTACCGTGTTGAAATAAAGTATTACCTACCTTACCTACCTACCGTTCGGCTTCCCTTGTGTTTTCTCGTTCGGATTCCCTTGTGTTTTCTCGTTCGGTTTTCCTTGTGTTTTCTCGTTCGAATTCCCTTGTGTTTTCTCGTTCGGATTCCCTTGTGTTTTCTCGTCTGGTTTCCCTTCTGTTTTCTCGTTCGATTTCCCTTCTGGTTTCTCGTTCGATTTCCCTTCTGTTTTCTCGTTAGGCTCTCCTTGTGTTTTCTCAGATGCCCCTCCAGGTTTTAATCGACCTTTCGACTTTCCTCTTGCTTTCTCAGCTAATGCGGCTGCAGTTTTACGAGCGTTCGGTTTCCCTCGTGCTCTCTCAGACAGAGCGGCAGCACATTCTTCATCTCCTTCTAAACACTGTCCAGCTAACTCTGAATCTGTAATAAATCAAATCTCCAATGTTAGATTTCTACATCACTGCAGCTTAAAATGATACTACGGTAGATTAGCCTGGGAATGGTGGCGAATTTGGGACTTTCAGAACAACTTTTCAGAACAACTGGTCACTTCCTAGTCACATGTTTTTTTTGCGCGGTTACATCTTTTCCCACGCTTGTCATCGTTTATAAGTCTTGCGCCGGTGACTTGTTTCTCGCGCATGCCATTGGTTTCATGTTTTCCCCGTTTTGCATCGAAATCAAGTTTTCCCGTGCTTGTATTGGTAAAATTTCTTTCCCGCGTTTGCACCGAAATCAAGTTTTCCCGTGCTTGTATTGGTAAAATTTCTTTCCCGCGTTTCCACCGAAATCAAGTTTTCCCGTGCTTGTATTGGTTTCATGTTTTCCCGTTTTCCATCGAAATCGAGTTTTCCCGCGCTTGCATTGGTAACAGTTCTTTCCCGCGTTTTCCACCCAATTTAAGTTTTCCCGCGCTTTTTTTGGTTACATGATTTTTGTCCATGTTTTTTGCGCTTTCCATCGGTTGCAAATTTTCCCTCGCTTGCCATGTTCCTGGGAACGATTTTCCTTTGAAGTTGTTTTGATCTTTGACAGGTCTTTAAAGTGCCTATTTTGAATTACGCTCATGGCCTACCTCATGATGTCTGTTTGAAAATCGCTCTGAACAACGTGGACAGAAGCCACCGAAAATTTAGTAGAAGGCAACCTGATCGGTTTAAAAAGCCCTTTAAAAAATGTCTACTACTGGTTCCTTTATTTTCAGTTAAAAACATGTCAAGAAAAAAACTTACTTGAACAGTAAAATCCATTTCCATAAAGACCCTTGTTACATACACAGAGATATGAGCCAACAGTGTTATAACAGTCAGCTCGTTTGTCACAAGCTGCCAGCTCCTCCAGGCATTCATTGACATCTGCCGTTGAATAAATAACATTCGTTAGATGTTTCTTTAAGAGCTTCACGCGTCATAGTTAATAGAGTGAAATGGTTAGGACGCCCGGCAAACAACAAAAAAGCAAACAAAGAGGCCAAGATTTATGTTGCAAGGTCCACGACCCTGCACTTCTTTTGTTTTGCGCCCATACACTATGCATAGGTAACAACCTATTGTATTTTGTCAGATTTTGTGCATGGTCAACCCCCAAAATAGCGAACAAAAACATACAACAAAGAACCTTGCAGGGCTTTATAACCGTTTCTGTCTAATAACTATGCTCAAATCAACAACCTTCCGTTTTCCTAAAGCGTTCCAGGGCTAATCCAGAAATGGAAATCATTAAAGAAACAAAAACAACAAAGTCGCTGTTTTCATAGTCATATATGATTCCGTGTAAGGGGTGAACAACATTTCTATGGCTTTAAATAAACACGAAAGAGTATTGTATTCCATTCCAATATTCATAAATGTATTTATAACATGCCATAGAAAATACAGCCAATGATAATACAGGAAATCCGTTGTGTATTCGACGGTATTCAACCCAACCTATTCTATGGCATGGTATAAAATAGTTACACAACACTTTCTCGTGGTATACTATGGAATATCCCACTTGTCAAAGGCTCGTGTGTATACCGAGAAAATACAAGTGACTCAAGTGACTTTGTTCTAATCTTACCCTCTTTATGACACAATGCTTACCTTGGCACGCGTTATCAGTGATTTGATATCCCAGTTTACACTGGCAGGCATAAGAACCAGGAAGATTAAAACACAAAGCGTCATGTTCACACACTGCAGAATCTGATGCACATTCATTGATATCTGTCAAAAAGGAAAACAAATGTTGACTCAGCACCAACCACTGCACATTATGAAACTGAATAAAAAAAAACCTGCCAGTGTGTCTTATCCCGAAGCCTCCTCTTGTTTTAATGTCAGATTGAAAAGCTCGGAACCTGTGAGGGCTACACCTCAAGGTTGAGTTCAGGCTTCCTGACAAATAAGCGCATCGCAAAATTCTGAGAACTGAGCTGGGATGGCACTATTAGGATTTAACAACACAGCGAATAAAAGTTATGAACGAGGGAAATATTTAGTAAAAACATTGTAAAAGACAAACAAACAAACTATACACACGATCTAAGGCCAGAAAGTGGTTGGGGGCGGAGAGCAGGGAGCGAAGGAAAAGAAAGACTATTTTGGAGCTTTAATTTCGTGTTCTTATTTCAAACTTTTTTTGGTTTGGCCAGAGCATTTTGTCAGTAGGAAATTCTTAGACTTCTTCAAGCATAAGGGCCAGCCACCGGGCAAAGTGATCAGCTGCGAACACAAGTTTTCCACGCTGTTTTAACATCTGAACTGACTTCAGTTTACCAAAGAGAGTGGGGTCTTACTGATACCTAGCCCAGGTGCATAACCCTAATGCCCACCTGCTCCAAACCTTAATGAGCCCCCTGATAAAAGCTCTTCCTACTAACTAAGCTGTGACTTACCTTCACAGTCAGCGCCTCTGGCAACAAATCCTTGCTTACAGACACAATAATATGAGCCTATTGTGTTGACGCACACTCCATGAGTACCACACTCTGCATAATTTGTTTCACATTCATCAATATCTGCAAAGTGACATAACTCTGACAGTTCATTATAAGGCCACTTACATGTCACCTAAAATCGGAATAATCAAATCAAAAGAACTCCAGCACCACCCCCTGGTGTAAACACCGCTCTGTGACTAGTGAAAGCCAACCTAAGGAGGGGTTGTTTTTTTGCTCTCCCAGTAAAATGTGTCCTTACTGGTCCAGGAAAATTCTAAAAAAAAAACTCCATGCTCAATTTGTCCCCTGTGCATAAGGGATGTTCCAAAATTTGCCAAACCCACAAAACTGCTGTGAACAGGAGAAAATGTTATTGCTTGTTCTGTAATTTCAGCCAATTTCAAGGGTACATTTTGCTGGTTAAGTTGCAGGAATTTTTTATGATTGTTGAGAGACACTTTTTGTGCAATTTTTGTATGCCCCATTGAGTGTTTCATTGAATCCCTGGTAAAAATCCATGTTCAGCACGTTTTATGAGCCGAGGGGTGGTAACAACTTATGCAGCTGCAAAGACGTTCATGGTGAAGTTAATGCTTTTAAGACATGACATAACATGTTTGCAGAAGTGAGCAGCTCTTGCAGCATACATACCATAACATTGTTTTGAGCCATCACCAGTGAAGCCTTTATTACAGAAACAACGAAATGAACCAGCAGCATTTACACATGTGGAATTCTCCAAACAGGTATGGCTGCCAATGTCACATTCATCTATATCTATAAGAAACGTTTACACAGTTACACTATATACTCGTTGTTAAGACAGGTGTATGCCTGATGGTGGCTGTACCACTGTCATTTTTTTACAGGTTCTGTTAATCAAATCTATGTATTTTATTTTTAACTTTGCCCTTTACCCGATTATCACTACTAAAACTAAATTTAATATACTAACAAGTTGAGAACTATATACATACATACATTGTATCTAATCAGGTTCGTCAAAAGGCACATGAAGGCCTACCAGGTCTCCCCTCTCTCCCCCTGTAGTGTTTACAGTGACCTCTTGAAGGTTGTTTTAAAACGTCCTGACATTGAGAAACCTTAGCTCCCAAAGAATCCTCACTTTTAAGCCAGCTGAGTCCAGAACAGTTCTAGAAAATTCCCAACCCCCTAAAGAACTAGCAATTTCACACCACTCCAGATCATTGGGGCTAGGCCTTTTTGTCTGGTTCCTCCCTGAAATTTTCTGGATAAAAGCAGCTTGAAAGCTATATGGCTATCTAGGTATGCCCTTGAGGGTAGAAGTTATAGGTACATTTTGCTGACTCATCATACCAGTATATAAAAAACAATGATATTACCAAGACAGTTGTTTCCATTTGCCAGATAACCTGGCTCACTGCAATCACAGATAAATGATCCATCAGTGTTGATACACTCTGTCAGATATGGACAAACATCTCTTGCATGGCCCGCACATTCATCAACATCTAAATAAGGATAGAAAGGAACAGCCAAAAATTGGATGGACTTTTCATTTTGCAACCTTTGTACACGGCCCCACAAGCTTAGCTTTAAACTTTTTTACCTTGTTTAAATAAAGTTGTTGTATTTGTATTGTATTTGTATTTTCTTTGCATGTATAAGGACTATGGACTGTCTGAGCTGCCATGGACTGCCAAATAGTGTTGTTCCAGAAAATATCCATACCCCTCCCACAGAAGGTTTTTGGTTTGAATCCCCACACCTCTGGATATTCCAGTTAAGCTCCATTTTTTCATTAAACATTTTGGCTTTTGAGACCCCACCCTTCGGAATTTCCAATGGCCTTCCATGGGTTGGGTATGGATATTTTCTAGAACTGCACATTGGATAAGGCAACGTGCAGTGTAATATTTTAATATTCATAATAGAGTACTTAAGATGATACTAATGTATTAAAATATGAAATTTACAATGTAATTTCTAGTTAATTGTCCATTCCAATTTACATACATTAATGAACATAATTTGAAAGAAACTTTGAAAGAATTTTTGAATAGAATATTTCTATTTCTGGATCTGCCCCTGGAAGTTGAATTTATTTTTAATAATTTCTACTCCAAAGACTAGGCTAGCATATCACACTAACCTATGCAGCTGCCTTGGTAAAAATCATATATGTAGCCTTCTCGACATACGCAACCGGTAAAACCTTCTCCATTAAAACAGTATTGCTTCTTATTGCATAAACTGTATGCCACACTACATTCATCTAAATCTGTTAAGAACAATATGTTTTAATCAACTTTAACTTGTTAACAGTGAGCATACTTCAGCTCAAAGGGCAAATAAAAAATGTCAATTCAACTTTGCTCCCCCCCCCCCCAAAAAAAAAAAAACACACACACACACACAAAACAGAAACCCTAAAGACCTTATTTTTGGTGAGGTTATTTTGTGGGACTGGGATTCCTTTTTTTTTTGGGGGGGGGGGGGTGGTTATTATATGTTGCTAAATGTATTTTGGGCGTGGTTAACCTTGAAACAATGCCAGTCAGCGATCACCTCTGCATGGCTCACGGGCAACCTTTGAGCCCTTTTCTGCGGGATAACAAGTTCAGTGTGACAGCTAATCAACCTTAAAGTTAAGGTGACTGTTGCAAAATGGAAAAGTTGGCAGTAATAACTGAACTGCCATAATATTTAAATAAAAGTTAAGGGACCTATATTGTTACCTTCACAAGTGCGGGTACTCCCCACAAATCCAATTTCACATACACATGTAAAGATCTGATACATCTTGGATGGGCTTTCAGTACATACTTTACCAAAGCCACGGCACTTAGGAATTTTGTCCGCTCCATAGTTGCAAATGTCATCATTACGGTGACCTAAACCATAAACACATGTGAGTGTATTGATCAAGCCTAAACTGTACTGAAAACAACTACAGTTACAGAAAACATTTTTGAACAAGCAGAACTTTAAACCTTTAACTACATGACTAACCCAAGGATTAAGTACTTTTTTACTTTTTTCAGTACCATTACTCACTGAAAATGATTAAGTCATCTATAATGAATTTAAAGTTAATAATTTAGATCATTTATATTTAGAGTTAAATGTGAGTTTGGCTGGTGGTGTGATGAGTGGGTAGCATTCCTGCACATGCATGCACAGTTCGTTAATTCACTTTCAAGAGAGTTTAGCCCTTATGATCAATTGCCAAGTTCTTTTTCTTCCTCTTGCCCCTCCCAATCCACCTGTGGATTCATTTTGGATCTCCTTACCATGTAAGTCTTACTAGTTATGTTCCTTTTCCAGGAAAAAATCAATGCAACAAGTGCCCGGCCAGGGGGTTGACCTCTGGTGAGGTTGCTATGATGAATGATTATCCTTACATTTGCATATTGTTTGTGTTTGTAATGTTACCGGTACTTACAGATGCCACCTATGCTCCATACCTTGGATATTGTGTGCAACCAGAAAATGTCCACACCCACCCCATGAAAGGTCCATGGGGGTGAGGGGTGACTCATTAGCCAACATTATTAAAGGATAGTATGAGGATAAACTTGAATTTCGATGTTAAGTGGGCGGGGTGGGGGGGTCAAACCAAAACCCTTGTGTGGGGGAGGTATGAATATTTTCTGGAACAACACATTGACAAGTTAATTATTAATTAACCATTTGATTCAATCTCCATCATTAGCAAATTAAAAAACTCTTTGTGTTGTCAGACCCTTCATACAATTCTTTTCATACATGTCAACTTACTTATATAGTCCATGCCATAAACTTCAACTCGCAGGCAAATACTGTTTTCCCAGGATTGAGGATGAATACGTATTTCCCTGGCCACAATAAAGCCCATAAAATGGTTTGTGACCACTGTGTTCTCATCTGTGTTACCTGCAAAAAGCTACAAATATCCCAAAGAATATTTCATAACAAAACTCAGTGAAAGGTTAAAATAGTGTTAAATGGTATTTAGTCCAATATTTCTGGGAATTAGAGGATGGGATATCAAGGCAGAGCTACATGTAACTGGTCTCCATGCAGTTTGCATGACATTTAAAGCAACTAACTGAATGGTTGTCAGTTTGTGGGATATTATATGACTTACAACCACCCGGTTTATAGGACCATTGTTTCTACAAACAGGACATTTTTTGGCCTGAAGAAAAGTTTTTAAGTTTAAAAGTCAATTTCAAATAAACTTGTCCCATCTAATAAACAACCATGCACTCTGATGAAATAATTGAAAAAGGGTTAAGCCTTGAATTTAAATTACATCAAATGTTGTTGTATTTGACTTTTTATCTGTGAAGACTAAATATCTAGCATGCATTACCTTTTTCTTATCGCTATCATGGTAAAAAGTCCACTCCATTAAACTGACCAATGTATAAGAAAAGTAATATGACTTGACCCAGCTCTTTTTAGTCAGTACACCTTGTGTGGCCACTGCTGTTAATATGTACTTAGAGGAATATCCATCAACCAGAGAGATCTGCAAATACTGATCAGTATTTTGAAGACTTGCACACCATCCACCCCCACCAATGTTAAGATGAAGTCGGGCGTAGCTAGGCTTGAATACTGTACTGTCTGTTGATGTGGCTGAAATTTTGTAATCGTCAATTGCTTTGGAGGTCATACCAACTGGTGGGTCAAAAGCTTTCAAGATAAAAACAGCAAAAGAACAGTCTTTTAAATAATAATAATAACAATAATAATAAAAATAATAATAATAAAAATGCATATAGTGCAAATCATTTCATAAACAAATATCAAATGTGCTTTACATGGATAAGAAGATAAAAAGTAAGAATGACAATAATATATTCAAAATTTACAAATTAGTTTTAAGAAATAAAAAGTTAAATCTACAGACTCTCATAAAATAAATTCATGATAAATTATGGAACATTTGATTTAGTTGGAGATCACTCAAAATTTCCTTCCTAGAAGCAT
>NW_027558557.1:0-9780 GCF_052425735.1 Oculina patagonica
TTTTCTGGTTACCTATCAAAACTGAGAAGACCAATAAATCTCTATGGTGATCACTACCTAATTCCAAAATACATGGTGCAAGAGTATTTCTCTATTGTCCAATCAGATCAAGCGAGAAACATTATAAGCCAATCAGACCATGCTACATGGGTGCTAAGCTGGGGAAAACGCTCGAAAGCCAAATTAAGACTTGTTTTTCCCTATTCGGGCCTTACGGTAACTTTAGAAACAGTCTTTAGGAGCTAACTGGCGATTCACTCGATTATACTACGTTCTCATCATTTACCTACTAGAAGATGGTTTTCCATGTTCTATAAGAAAATAATGCACGCTTGAGGTCTATAAAAGCTGCTAGTGGATGCCCGAACCGTCAGGCGAGGGCATTCAGCTGCTTTTCTAGACCTCAAAAGTGCATTATTTTCTTATAGGACATAGGAAAACCATCTTCTAGTGGGTTTAGAATATAGCATTAAAAAGAGCACAGAACTTACAAGACTCGCGGCCGCTCACGGCATTTTACAAACGCACGCAACATTGGTAAAAGTGAAAGTTTAGTTTATTCCTTTCTTTGGCGGCTTCTTCATAAATAAACCAAGATACCATTTCATTCATATTTCCTATTTATATAGTCCTTTCTCCAACTACCAAAAGATTCTCACAAAGCCGACAAATCTAGTTGAAATATTTACGCATTCAAGTTTGGTTAAGCCTACTTCAATTTCATTCAATGAAAAATTTTCATGCGTTCGTTTCGCAGCAAGTTTTTCAAATTCGCCTCTCTTATTTCGATTTAAAAAGAACAAAAGTGGAGTGTTCTGTCTTCAGATTGTGGCTAAAAAAGGTTTCTTACCTCAAAGCGTTTCTAGAGTCCGGCTTGTTTTGCTAAATAATTTCCAATCAATTTCGAGTTCACGGCAAAATAGTGGCGTATACAACTCCAAAGAAAAACAGCAAATTTCAACGATTCTTTCTTCATCTGTCGCTTCCTTTGGCACTGTCTTATTTCCATTTAAGCAGGTAAAACGTTTCTGATAAAAACTCGCTGCTTTAAAGCATCATTTAAACAACAAAACAAGAGAATAGATGCGAAGTTGACGAAGCCGTTCAGCGAAATTTGACAAACAATTCGCACATCCGGGGTACCGGGCTTCTATAGTTTTCAGCTATGTTCTATTAAAAATAATGCCCGCTAGAATTCCATCGCGCGTATACAGCGGCTATATTCTAATGTATAATAAAGTTTCCTTTCACACACTTATAGCGCTTGTAATGACAGACCAACAGACATCATTCTACGCACGTGCATTAACATCGCCTTTTCAATACTTAAAACAACCTCAAGATTCTTGTGGATTACTGTGATCTTACGAATGGGTATTTTTAAACGTAGCACTTTGTTGGAGTCTTAAGATGTATCCATCTTACATGAATCACCGTGCCCAAAGTTGCAATAAGCCAATCAGAGGACTCGACGTCTGCCTTGATTCACGGCGGCATCAAGTCATTAACATTATATCGCCAATGATTTGGCGGCATATTAGCGTAATTGGAAGTTTTTCTTTAATACTTAGCCAGCACTAAACGATGACAAACTGACATAAGGTTTAATCCTACACATGTGCATACATACGGATAAATCTCATTCCACTATACTGTCCGTAGAACCTATGATATCCTTTCATAACATTGTTAAAACTACCTTCTATGAACAAACAGAAAATTGTAAAAAATTTAGTATATAAAGAAGAAAAAGGGAAAAACCTCAGTTCACAAATAAAACTAAATATATAAAGAAATTTTTACTAACGGGGCTGTTCAATTTGCCTTAACTTCGGCTTCCTTGGTAAAAACAAACCCTCAGGTAAGCAGATCTCTTAACAGTTCCGCCACTTCTAGCGGACAGGCACAGAAGCTGTCTTGGGATCTTGCTGTGAAGCATCTGGCAACTGCAACGCTGAAGATTCAATGTACACTTCGGGTGACTCCACAGTCGTTCCTTGGGGAGTGGTGTAGAGTCTGAGTATCGACATTCGATTGCACTTTTTCTTCGTGCGTCCGGCACCACGTAAAAAAAATCCCGGAAATTTTGTAAAGATGTGAAAGATTCGGCGGTAACTTACTGACTAACCTTTGCTTTTAATCATTTAAGCTGACCTGATAAGGGTCCGATCCGCAACACATATTTCCATCTTTCATCGATTGCAGCCCCTAAGCTCCTCTGTCGTTTTCGTTTGATGCAATTGATGCTGCAAGTCAGTAATAACTTCTGGCTAAAGGGGGTGACTAGCCAGTAGTAGTGAAGTGCGAGTGAGAAGAGTCACTGTGAAGGTGTGCTGTCCATGCCTTCTGATGGTGTGTTTCTAAAGTCCAGTAGAGAAAAGTGTGGATCATGGCAAGCATTAGCAGCAGTCTTCAAGACATTTTTACCGTTTTAGCATCTGTTTTCAGCCTTTCAAACTTATATTTCGCTACAAGCTTCTAAAATTCACTCAGTCGGACTGTGGTCCGTCCGTTGTCTGAGGTGATTCGGTCAGTTTGTCATTAACTCCTCTGGCGGTCTTAGACCTCAGTATATCCAACTCAAAGAAACTAGATTAACGGTCAGTGGTAACCAGGTAGTCGTGTTGAATTCATCGTTCTAGTTTTGGTTCGTTGTGGACAGTTCATTGCTTATGCATGATGTACCAAGTGGTTGACATTTCGTTACCTCTTCATGATGTAGAGTGCGATCGACCTCGTGCTCGGAAGCCATAATTAAACAAGAAGACTTTGCTATTTGTTCTCGCTTTCATTGAGTCTCTCTTTCACTGTAGCAGAACACAACTCGAACAACAGGTCTGCTGAGATGCTCTGCCATGGTATTGTCGGTATTTCGTGACATACTAGATATTCTTACTGCTGCTAAGGTAGAAGTCTGACCAGTAGAAGGCTTCCTTAGCACTCCTGAGACACTCCAGAATGCCCAGGTGTGCATGTGCTTTGTTAATTATGCATTGCCCCTGAACACAACACAACCCTGTATCAACAATTCTTCTCTGAAAGGAAATAGCCCTGCAACTTGGGTGGCTTGTCAGCCCTGTTCTCTGGCGAGACTTTTTTAATCACAGAAGCTAATGCCTAAAGCTCTGCATCAACTTCAGTGTCACTCTTGATTTCAAACAGGGTTGGTTTCCGAATTGGCACAAACGCTGTCAAGTCTAGGTACTCAGTCTCAACTTTTGTTGGTGATCTTGTGTCAGCAACACTCCACCCTTCTTGGTTGTCATCCTGTTTAGCCAAAGGAAGGTAGGCTCTGCTATCTGTAGCCGGAACAGTATTCTTTGCAACCGCTTCGGTGCACTTAACAGACTCTTCTTCATAATAGATTCCAGGGATTTGTGAACAATGTCAATATTGGCCTTTACGGCCATAGACATAGCCCTCAAGCCGCTTAGCCGAAAGACATTTGATAATTACTCTTACTCAATCTGGACATGGTTGCTTTTGCAAGGAGTGAGAGTCCTAGAAGCATACGTAACAGGGTGCCCATCTTGAAGGAAACATGCTGTTGCCGACAGAAAGCCGAACATTGGCCGAACATTTCGCGCGTTTTTATGTCACGTGACATACTCACCGGGCTCTCGCTCACACATGTGTTTTGAGTTTTTCGTGTCGAGCGGCGAGCTTGGTGAGTATGTCTTTGTTAAAATTTTTCACACTTATTTCACATTTAACCCGTAACTATCGCCAGTTTTCTAACCACTAATGTATTGTGATTTTTCTAGCGTAATCAACCAACCAAGCTTCCGCTGTAAGAGTCTGTGAGCACTCATGAAAGAAATCGAAACCTGACTGATTTGAATTAAACTTGGACGAATCGTTTGTTGGTTGGACTGTTGTATCCACAATCGACGACAATACATGCCCCAAGACTACTCATGGAGGCGTTGCATTGTAGTACGGTCTTCGTTTATAGATCGAAGAACTTGAGCACTGGCGCTTGGGTTAAAACCTGCTTTACCTGCTCTAGACACTTGCCATGGACTTCTTATATACGAGCTCATTTTCCTTCTTGACAAGTTTTCTCACTGTTTCAGCCAAATATGCTAGGTTGGGTGCAAACTTCGGAAGTAATTTACCATGCCTAGTACTCTCTGGTCGTATTCCTTATCAGTAGGGGCCGAACATCGTAAATGACTTTCAGCTTGTTTGGATCAGCACTGACGCCCTCTTACGATATTATTTTGGCCCGTGTTGCTGACTTGCTTCTGTGTAAATGCATCTTCTCTGAATTTAGCTTAATGCCCTTCTGCCAACAGTGGTTGAACACGTCTCTCGGGTAAGTAAGTAAGTAAGTAGTAGGTAGGTAGGTAGGTAGGTAGGTAGGTAGGTAGGTAGGTAGGTAGGTAGGTAGGTAGGTAGGTAGGTAGGTAGGTAGGTAGGTAGGTAGGTAGGTAGGTAGGTAGGTAGGTAGGTAGGTAGGTAGGTAAGTAAGTAAGTAAGTAAGTAAAGTCTTTATTTAACGAGGGGAGCACTAAAATAGCATAAAAACACTAACAAACCAGTGGCCCTCAATAATTATTTACATTAAAATATAAAAATACACAGAACAATACGAATATTAAAACTATGGATAAACTATGAAATATTACGAATAAAAATACAAGAAATATGAGATAAAATATTAAAAGGTAAAAAGAGTAAAAGTGTAACTAAATTACAGAATAAAATGATTTAAAAACTGCTGTTCTTTAAAAATTCTCTTCCAAAGAGAGTTCCTAAAAGCTTTAATCGTTGATAATTTTCGCATAGATAGGGGTAGGCTGTTCCATTCTTTACAAGCAGTCACGATAAAAGTTCTGCCACCTTCAGTTAATCGTTTGATAACTGGATGAACAATATTAAAGTTGGCATATCTTGTATTTCGTGAATGAGTCTCGCTAGTAAGCTTAAGTAAGCTTTTCAGATAGGTGGGTACATGCCCCTGTAAACGCTTGTATATAATACAGCACTTAGTTAGTTTAGCCTGTTCGGTAAATGGTATCCAGTTAAGTTTATTGAACAGCTTTACAGAGTTCGCTTGGCGATCGGCATCGAGAATTACTCTTGCAGCCCTCTTCTGCAGTTTTAGAACACGTGTGAGGGTATGTTTATCACAGTTGGTCCAAACCACGCTCACGTAATCAATAATCGGTCTAATTATGGTGTTATAGTAAAGTAGTCTATGTTTTAGAGGTAAGCAGCATTTGATCCTCTTTAAAATTCCTATCCGCTGCGACAGTTTTATACATATTTTGTCCACATGAGGGATAAATGTTAGTTCATGGTCGATCTCTAGACCCAAAAGCTTTGCACATTGGACATTTTCAAGTTGCTTTCCATTAACAGCAATAGCAAGGTCCTGGCTAATTCTGGTTGAAAGTCGCTTACCAGTGACGGTAATTAAGCACTTTTGTCTTGCTCTCATTAAGAGGAAGTTTATTTGCTGTTGCCCACTGGTCGACTTCAGAAATCGCTGTAGTCAGTGAGCTTTGTAAGAAATCAACGGAACGTTACCATAGTTAGCGGTGGAGGTTACTGTTGTGTCGTCTGCATATAAGTCAATCTGAGCAGAGCTCACATGTAGCGGAAGATCGTTAATGAAAGCGATGAAAAGCAAGACCCAGAATACAATTGAGCCCTGAGGTACACCATGACAAACACAAGCAGTGTTCTCGGTCGTGGTCTTCATGTAGTGATCTTCATGAGCTCCTTTATCCGTGTCTCTCTCTTCAAAGACCGGAATGTCGTCTGCCATAGCCTTCTGCCCTTGTAGGCATTCAAGTGCAATACCAATTCTTCTCTGAATCTCTCCTCGAGTTGGGGATACACCGAACGGCATTTGAAGCCTCCAATACCGGCCCCAAGGTGTTCCAAAGGTAGTTGCATAGCTGTTCAGCCCACCCAGTTGTATGTGCCGGAAAGCTTATTCGCATCTGGAACTGTGAACACCTGGGCCTTTGAATATGACGCTGGACTCCGGATCGAGCCTTCTGGGTTCGAGCCCTGGCCGGTGAGATGCGTTGTGTTCTTGGGAAAACACTTTACTCTCATTGTGCCTCTCTCCACCCAGGTGTACAAATGGATACCGGCGATATTAATGCTTGGGGTAACCCTGCGATGGATTAACATCCCATCCAGGGGGGATAACAAATACTCCTAGTCGCTTAATGCTTCAGCAACCGGGATAAGCTCCGGCCTGATGGGCCACTAGGCTCGAACGCAGACTTTACCTCACTGACTCTCAAGCCCAGAATGGATTTGCATGCACCACTAACAATGAGGAACTCGATGCTGTACCCTTTTATTGTTCTTTAGGATTAACAACCTTGAATCTTTCCTTGTCCAAAGGTTCAACTTCTGACTGGATGTACCAGAGTTACAGAGGTTTCCTCTAACTCGATCAAACTGTTTTGCCTGTAGGGCCTTGTCACTGTCTCCTCCTTCATGATGTTAAAAGCTGATCCACTGTCCAGCTGAAACTTTTCCTCCTTTTCATTGACAAATAGGATGCCAAAATCTTTGTTAGGGTGATCACTTGCCGCAAATCAATTAACCTGCCACTCAACTTTAATCTTAGCCACATATTCATATTCTGATCCATTGAAAAAATAATCTTGTTAGATTTTTTGGTAGCAAACTACAAAAAGAATTGCTTACAGCAGTGCGCATGCGTTCTTGTGTTTAGTTTGGGGGCTTCTCTGGTACCCTTATTTCCAAGTTTGACCTCGCTCGACTGAATCTTTGCCACTTGACAGGGAGATTTTCACCGCACAAATCCGACTTTCCTGAAAGCGGTATATTCACAGGAATAATTATCACACTTGGTTGTGTATCCGAAGCCTGAATTCTGAGTCGAAACGCAACCACACGCAACCACTTTCTTCTCCCGAGGAAAGCATAATGTAGAAATATTGAAACGGTGTCCACAAAAGACACCTAACAAAACTCACCAAGTTTACTTCCAGCAAGGCTTTGATTTAAGGTATAAATTTCAAATATCATTTAAATAAAATCAAATTGCCCTGTTTGCTGTATCGTTGCCGTCTGCCGGCCTCTCAGGCCGAATTGACGCAATTTCGGTGAATTGCCGCTAATTTGGTTCATAGGCGTACGGGCACCTTCGGTCCTGGGGAGGCGGAGACCTTTTTGCCCGAAAAAAAAAATGGCATGGGTTGAAAGCCGAAAAAAGTGGCATAAAAAAAAGAAAATAAAACGTGCATTGAAATAGTTGTGTACAAACTTCGCCTGTTTGCTTTATAACGTGATGAAAGGGGGGTAGAAATGTCGGCGGATCGACACGATCCGATCGATCCGACACGGGTGGACTCGACCCGTCAACCGGATGTCATTTCGCGAGAGACTTAGAAAAAGTTCACCATAACGTGATGAAAGGGGGGTAGAAATGTCGGCGGATCGACACGATCCGGTCGATCCGACACGGGTGGAGTCGACCCGTCAACCGGATGTCATTTCGCGAGAGACTTAGAAAAAGTTCACCATAACGTGATGAAAGGGGGGTAGAAATGTCGGCGGATCGACACGATCCGGTCGATCCGACACGGGTGGAGTCGACCCGTCAACCGGATGTCATTTCGCGAGAGACTTAGAAAAAGTTCACCATAACGTGATGAAAGGGGGGTAGAAATGTCGGCGGATCGACACGATCCGGTCGATCCGACACGGGTGGAGTCGACCCGTCAACCGGATGTCATTTCGCGAGAGACTTAGAAAAAGTTCACCATAACGCGATGAAAGGGGGTAGAAATGTCGGCGGATCGACACGATCCGGTCGATCCGACACAGTTCGAGTCGTCCCGTCAACCGGATGTCATGTCGCGAGAGACTTAGAAAAAGTTCACCATAACGTGATGAAAGGGGGGTAGAAATGTCGGCGGATCGACACGATCCGATCGATCCGACACGGGTGGAGTCGTCCCGTCAACCGGATGTCATTTCGCGAGAGACTTAGAAAAAGTTCACCATAACGTGATGAAAGGGGGTAGAAATGTCGGCGGATCGACACGAGATGAAAGGGGGGTAGAAATGTCGGCGGATCGACACGATCCGATCGATCCGACACGGGTGGACTCGACCCGTCAACCGGATGTCATTTCGCGAGAGACTTAGAAAAAGTTCACCATAACGTGATGAAAGGGGGGGTAGAAATGTCGGCGGATCGACACGATCCGGTCGATCCGACACGGGTGGAGTCGACCCGTCAACCGGATGTCATTTCGCGAGAGACTTAGAAAAAGTTCACCATAACGCGATGAAAGGGGGGTAGAAATGTCGGCGGATCGACACGATCCGGTCGATCCGACACAGTTCGAGTCGTCCCGTCAACCGGATGTCATGTCGCGAGAGACTTAGAAAAAGTTCACCATAACGTGATGAAAGGGGGGTAGAAATGTCGGCGGATCGACACGATCCGATCGATCCGACACGGGTGGAGTCGACCCGTCAACCGGATGTCATTTCGCGAGAGACTTAGAAAAAGTTCACCATAACGTGATGAAAGGGGGGTAGAAATGTCGGCGGATCGACACGATCCGATCGATCCGACACGGGTGGAGTCGACCCGTCAACCGGAAATCATTTTGCGAGAGACTTAGGAAAAATTCACCATAACGTGATGAGAGGGGGGTAGAAATGTCGGCGGATCGACACGATCCGGTCGATCCGACACAGTTCGAGTCGACCCGTCAACCGGATGTCATTTCGCGAGAGACTTAGAAAAAGTTCACCATAACGTTTTGAAGGGGGATAGAAATGTCAGTGGATCGACTCGATCCAGTCGATCCAACACGGGTGGAGTCGACCCGTCAACCGGAAATCATTTCGCGAGAGACTTAGAAAAAGTTCACCATAACGTGATGAAAGGGGGGTAGAAATGTCGGCGGATCGACACGATCCGGTCGATCCGACACGGGTGGAGTCGACCCGTCAACCGGATGTCATTTCGCGAGAGACTTAGAAAAAGTTCACCATAACGTGATGAAAGGGGTTAGAAATGTCGGCGGATCGACACGAGATGAAAGGGGGTAGAAATGTCGGCGGATCGACACGATCCGATCGATCCGACACGGGTGGACTCGACCCGTCAACCGGATGTCATTTCGCGAGAGACTTAGAAAAAGTTCACCATAACGTGATGAAAGGGGGTAGAAATGTCGGCGGATCGACACGATCCGGTCGATCCGACACGGGTGGAGTCGACCCGTCAACCGGATGTCATTTCGCGAGAGACTTAGAAAAAGTTCACCATAACGTGATGAAAGGGGGGTAGAAATGTCGGCGGATCGACACGATCCGGTCGATCCGACACGGGTGGAGTCGACCCGTCAACCGTATGTCATTTCGCGAGAGACTTAGAAAAAGTTCACCATAACGCGATGAAAGGGGGTAGAAATGTCGGCGGATCGACACGATCCGGTCGATCCGACACAGTTCGAGTCGTCCCGTCAACCGGATGTCATGTCGCGAGAGACTTAGAAAAAGTTTACCATAACGTGATGAAAGGGGGGTAGAAATGTCGGCGGATCGACACGATCCGATCGATCCGACACGGGTGGAGTCGACCCGTCAACCGGATGTCATTTCGCGAGAGACTTAGAAAAAGTTCACCATAACGTGATGAAAGGGGGTAGAAATGTCGGCGGATCGATACGATCCGGTCGATCCGTTACGGGTGGAGTCGACCCGTCAACCGGATGTCATTTCGCGAGAGACTTAGAAAAAAGTTCACCATAACGTGATGAA
>NW_027558558.1:0-22398 GCF_052425735.1 Oculina patagonica
CGCACTTAGCAACGGCCACGTGTCTTTGCTTCGAGTTCTTATTGTATAATTGTCTTGTTGACCCTAAAGACCCGTTAACGAGTTCAAGTTTTTGATAATCGCATTGAAAAACCATAAAAAAATAAAAATTAAGCCCTTCTAAAAAGACAGTTGAATTTTAAAAATAGATAGGGTATCCAAATAATTTAATTTCCTTTAGAAGGCAGTTCCAGATCTAGAGTTCTGGGGCATAAAATGAAAAGGAAAGTTGGCTATATGTTTCATTATTAAAAACTAGCCATGGTATATTGCAATTCCAGAGTTTTGATTGGTTAACAGGCAATGGTCTATGAGCTCATTTACCATTGACCACAAATATAATTGGTATACGCGTCAACGAGAACAGCCGGAGAGCTCAAATATTGCAATTTTGTGAGTGTTTTAAATAAAAAAAGAATATTCCACTCCCGCTTGTTGAATATGAGATAGCTTTAGCCAAATCGAAGCTACGCGCGTCGTTGGCTAACCACCAGCTGACGTTTTAAGCGCCAGCTTTCTGTCAAGAGCAAATTCATAAAAAGGGAAAAGGGTTTGATTATTTAGCATTTCAGCTTTATCATTTTAACCCAGCCTAATCCCTAGGCCTTCTCTCTTGCCCCGTTTTCCGGTCCGCGTGAAGACTGGGATGGAGCGGTTTAGACGTAATGGCTTAAAGTAGGGTCCAGGTTTGACCGAACCAGAATGCCTAGAGACGAGGCTGGTTTTTACCAATTTTACTTCTACGATAATTATTACCTTATTGTTACTTAATTTCGCGAAAATGGAACAGACATATTTCGCGGGACTTAAATTTCGCGATTTGGCCCAAAAAATACATTTGAAGGAACTAAATTTCGCGAAATTGTCAAAATAGTGGTCTGCATTAACAAACAGTAAGTCTCAAAATGGACAAAATTGATTTTAGTAGCAATAGTTTCCAGTGACACTGAACAAAACCATATAACAAAACGAAGCTTAAAACAATTTGACGTGTTCTGTCGTAACAAAGTAGAGCAAGGTTGACGACTGCACCAAGATAATTATGTAAAAAACTGACCGTAACGTTAATTAATTTTAACGAATATAAAGAAGGTATTAAAGTTCACGTCGTTATTTTTCGCGAGAAACTTTTTTCGCGAGTCTTTAATTTCGCGATTTTTTAAAAAACGCGAAAATCGCGAAAATTAAGTCCCGCGAAAATAAGTAACAATAAGGTATAATTATTATCAGCAAGGATAATACCTTCGTGCATCAATGGCCAGTAACGCTGTAAATAAAGTGGCCTGAAGAATGAAGTCTGCTTATATGCCTGAAAAGTGAAAAAAAAAACTCCCGTGAGTAATTACCACGAATAAATCTGTATGTTTAGAATGCTAGGCAGCTTTAAGGACCCTTACCGTATTTAATCAAATAAGCGCCGCGGTGCTTATTAAAATTTTCCCGCCTCCAATGCGGCGCTTATTCGAGGCCAGCGCTTATTTAAAATTTGGACGCCACAAAAAATTTAATCTTTTACAGAAATTGAAAAAAGCATATTTTGATTGTCAGTCTTCGTCTCTTGCTGAAGAGAGAAGAAGTGCTTGCTGTCCTGGCGAAGTTCGCAGCCTTCACAACATTTTACAGAGCTACGTATTGTAAGAATGTTGGATACAAAACTAAAAGGTGAGCAGTAAAACAATCACTTTACACTGCAAAACATCGCTTTTGATGGAAAGAAATGTCCAAGTTTGTTTTAGAGTTGCGTTGTAGTGCTGTTTTTAGTTACGGTAAACGGAATTCCTCGAATAATCCCCGCATTGGAGCTGCGGCGCTTATTAACTTTTTTGTTCCAAATGCGGCGCTTATTTGGGGGCGGCGCTTATTCAAATAAATACGGTAAGCCTCGTCTTGTTGGGCAGGGGGTGGACCTAGGGGGAGGGCGCAACCTACTCCGATAAGACCTGCGGCTTTCAAATACAACTGGTATTCTGCAGTCAGCTACGGCATTCCTTACTGGTGCATCCCCTCCTAAGAAAAATCCTGGATCCGCCCCTGTTGGGCGTGGAAAAAAATAAAAAATCGTATTACAAAAGATTCACATGACGACAGAATTACATACCTATTGCAGCAAATATACAGAATGATCTCAATGCCGGTAAAATCTGCAAATCAAATCATCAGTTGCATCACATCATTTGTAAGAATATTCTGGTTTACACGTCCGAAACGACATGATATATTTTTCATTCTTTTGTCCCGCCGGGGTACTCCCTGTAGGATCCTGTAGCGGAGGCTCCACCCGAAAGATGTACCTTTTCATAGTCTGTAGGCATTCTCGTCCCCATAGCCCTTTCGTTTCTCTTAGCCGGCCTGGCACGAGAAAACGGAGGGCTCTGGGGACACAGGATTTTTGAATTAATTCGAATTTTTTGATTGGCTGTTTGGAACAAAGAATTCCTAAACGGAAGTCGAAAAAAAACGACTCTCTTATACATTCTTTTGAAACGTCAGGACTGCATACATGAAGACCGGAAGTCCTAGAATCTAGGACTGGAAATTCTGTCCCCAGAGCCCTTCGTTTCCTCGTGTCAAGGCTCAGCCGGCTAAGAGAAACGAAAGGGCTATGGGGACGAAATGAGTCAGTAGGTAGATAAAAGGGCATGGATTTCACGAGTTTGAGTCTACAAAAGGGTCGGGAAAACGGTCGTTCAGGTATTAAATAAGGCCAGTCAAAGTATCTTGAACAGACCCATCAACCAGTCGATTCGATTAAGTTCTTAGAGGGTCATTCAAGTGATAATTAAGAAAAGAGATGTAGTAACCCTTCTGTGGGTATGTTCTAGGGGTAACCTTTTCTGTCAAAAATGGCACATAAAAGGGTAAGGGTTGACCTTGGGGCGGAGCCTCGCCGTATAAATAAAAAATTCGGGTAACCCCCGTACGTAGAAAACAATACAGTGACCCCGGCCAAATCTTTAATCCGGCCAAATCCTTTTCCCCGACCGGTCGATCCGAAAACAAATTCTCCTGACTGATCTCCATACATTTTCTTATAATATTAGTTGAGAGAATTTGATCAAAGGTCAAAGCAATTTCCCTTAGGTGACCATTTTGTTTATTCTTATAACCTTTTCTCTTGGTTAAGTATTGATATTGTGAGGAGAAATTTGATGTTGGTCACTCCTGTGACTTAGAGCGGTTTTTACTTGAGTGTCGAAAGTAAATTGCGTTAGCTTTGGTTTTGCATTACTACGCTTAATGATTGGCTTAAAAATCTCGCGCCACTTTCTCAGCCAATCACAACTAAAACCAAAACAATCGTGACTCGCTCGCGCACGTTTTCCCGCGCTTCGTGCCAGCTACATGTATTTTCTTCGAGTTTTGATTGGTTCACTGAATTGTCTGTGTCCTTTGTGATTGGCCAGAGTAATTACTTTGGTTTTGGTTTTACGACACTCAATTGAAAACTGCAGGATTAATTATATTAACGCATTGACAAAATTATACAACTGCCCACTAACCGTGGATGATCCTATCAGGAAAGCAAGGAAATCTGTCAAAGATGTTATAGTAATGGAACATCCCTGCAAGAGAGGAAAGAAATTTCTAGTTAGGATAACCGAAATAATATATTATATGATTGAAATTTTGCTGTCGCAACTCAATACATGTCTCAATATTGTAGAGTCTTTTTCCTCTCGTTTCGATAAATATGTAGTCATATAATGTTTTCTAGAAACAAAAAAAAAAATAATGAAGGTGAAGTGTTCAACATGCCACGAGCATGGGACAAAGAAAAATTCTGAGTGCCCGACGGGAATCGAACCCATGGACTCCCAGATAGCGGTTGGGCGCTCTATAAACCAACTGAGCTACGAGAGACTCGTTGTGAGCTGGGCCATTTACTAGGTTGATGTGTGACACGCGTCCTGCGTACTGCTAGGATCAGCAATGTCGAAATCATTAAGTTTGTAGTCGGTATCTGGGAGGCCATGGGTTCGATTCCCGTAGTAGTCCATGAGCCAGGACCTCAAAAATCTATTTCCGTAGCACCCCCAACCGAACAAAGTTTCATTGGTACCAAATGAAAGCTCAGGGCCTAGTGTTTTATATTCAACTTGTTTCCAGCTGTGAAAATGGAGCTTAACGAAGAAAATGAGGTGTTTGTAACAGGGGGTGGGTGGGGATAAATTTGAAACATTAGATCGGTGTTATATAACAATGCTGATATCTATAACATCGTTACACCAATATTCATTAAATTTGGATGAGTTAAACAATCGATCATACTCTATAATATGAGATGCTATTTAATGAATTAGCGAACGCCATAGAGGCCGTTGCTAAGGCCTATTTAATGAAACAACGACACTTCAAATCCTGAGTTTCAGAATGAAAGTTAAATGGCTGCGTTTTTAATAAAAGCTGTATTAGCGCAATAAAGGTTTAAAATAGGAAGCAATGTACAAACTAAACTACTCTCCAGGTAAAGAATTTCGGAATTAGCAAGTATTTTCTTGCATTTTGAGGTATTTAATACCTTAGCAACCATTTGTTTACATGCAGGCCTTTGTGTACAGTATGCACACTGTCAAGCACACTGCACGGTTATATCCAGCAAGTACAACGGTTATGAAATAAAAGGAGTGAAATATATTGTGCTAGAATGAAATGTGGTCGTTTTTGTACCAGTTATGTCATTATGGTCTCCCAAAGTCCAACCCTACGTCCTCGTCGTGGGAGATGGAAACGGGTAATGCCGGCTAACAGGGCTCTGGCAAACTTGTGCGTGGGGCTAGCAACCCCATCACAGTAATTAATTGCTACGGAAACTGAGGATCAGAGAAATACACAAACACAGGACGAGGGAGATGGTTTCCAGCCCGGAGCTGGACGAATGACTGCACAGCGCACGATCAGGCCACTCCTAAGCCCAAAGTCAAAGTGCCGTATTGGCACTTGGAATGTCAGAACTATGTTTCAAACAGGCAAGACCGCACAGGTGGAAAAAGAAAGGACGTCCACGGGAGACTTGGAGGAGGACGATCGAGGCAGAAATGAAAACAGCAGGGAAGACGTGGAAAGAACTTGAGAAGGTAGCCATGGAAAGGGAGCAATGGAAATCTCTGGTCTCAGCCTTATGTGCCTCCTAGGCGCGAAGAGGATTATGTTATGTATGTATGTCATTATGGCAATGATTGCTAGGCAAGGTTATTGAAAACGTTGTTCTTTATTACCATTCGCAATGGTGAGTATACTGTACTTCACGAATAGCTGGTATATCAACTTCACAAACCCGTCTCAGTTTTGTGTTCATATTTGTTCCTAAACTCATTGAAATTAAAGTATTTGAAAAAAAAAACATAAAAAAGAAAATTTCAAACTTTCCAATGGCAATGGAGTCGCAAATTCTAAAAAAATGTGTTTTTCTACACATATTAATTCTAGGTATTAACTAATTAAAAGTCAGTATCTTCGGGTTCGCTCTTATCCCCGTCTATGTCCTCCTTGCTTGACCAGTTGGTGCAACTACTGTCCTCGCAAAGACATGCATCTCTGCAAAGCATACGACTTCTTGTCCAGGATCAGCGCCGACTCCGGCACTGTACCTTGCAGCCACAACAAACCAGCTCCATCACCGTCTCAGGTGCTAGAGCTTGGTCTGTCTAATCAATATTCAGTTCCTGGTCCTTTTTTATATCATCCGTTACCAACTGAATTATGGGCTGTCGGGTTTGCCTCCAAAGCATTTCTCCAAATATAAGCCTGTAAGGTTGCTGTATATGTTTCTTGAGGGCAGACATTCAGTGGCGGGAGGTGGTGCGACTGTAATTCTTTATTTTGCAGAATAAGTGGTATCTAACTTGATTAACATCTTTCCCTGCCTTTCCATACAAAAAGTACACAAGTTCTTCAACATCTGCTGCATGTTCGTCCCTCACATGTACATTATCGTGGCCAAAGGGAAGAACTAGTTCTCGTAGTTTGTTATTTCCTTAACTAGCTTAAAAGCTTTCATTTTCCGTTTGCCGGAGAAGGCACTAACCGAATCGCAGCCAGTCAGTGCATGAAGGCCTGGAAGCACTTTGCATACTACTTCCCCTAACTGATTGCAGACACTGGAAATGTCCATGATTCGAGAATGATTCTGAGTCGTACTTACGATGGCAATTCTTGCTGGTTTGATGATGGCTTGCCAGCACTTTCACGTCTGCATCAGAAGAGTAAATACTCAATTGTCGATGACCATTGTGAATGCATCCAGAACGTGCAAAAACATCCCAGTTCTTCCTGCTCGGTATAAAGCTCTGGGACTGCCGTTGACAACACACGACCATCGCTTCCCGTAAGTCTTGTACCCAAGGAGCCATCTGTGACGTACACAACACGTCCTTCTAGCTTGTGAGAATACGAATGTATTGCTCATTCACAAGCAAGGAAATGAAGCAGGCAAGTCTTCCCAGTGCTCAGAAATGTCTTCCGGCCATTGTCGTGAGCAATTCAACGTTGCTGTGAGCTACTAATCTCCACAGTCTGTCCATCCCGACTGCGCTTGCTTCTTTCAGCATTTTTGATTGAAATTACAGGGTACTGATGCCCGGCTAATAGCACTATATGCACTGAAATTGTCTGGCACATGTGTCATTACCTGAATCACAGCCACGGCATTAATGATAACAAAGGTAGAAAGTAGTGAAGAGGGCAACACAGGAACATTTTTATCCAGCAGCTTAGACAAAACGGCTTTGTTTGTCTTTGCCAGCAGTGATCCATTATAAAGTGCTGCTAAAGACCAAGGTAGCGCGCCTAGTTGGTGTGCAAACAAGTCTCTGATATACCTTGCGATTCTCATCTGGAGTCTGACCAATAACAAGAAGTCTGGCGATGAGATTTCTGTCTGCCTTGAGCATTACATCCCTGCCTCCTGTCTCCGCGGCTTTGAATTTCACTGCATTTGTAAACGTTTACAGCCTCAGTTTGGTGAGGGTGTCGAGGGTGGCATTTGTCAGGATTTGTTACCAAGATACTAGATTGACAGACGCGCTTTTGCACGGGCTCATTGGTCACTTCCTCGTGTGCTGCTGGTTAAGAGGAGAGTTTCACTTTTTTTCTATCAGCTCTTGTCGCGTGGTCTTTATTTGTGCATGGCCAATAGCACCTCTTGTGATATCCTCCCTTAGGACCTTCGCTCTAACATCCTTCCATTACTCTAAAAACTCCATCTTTCCTGATTTGCACAGGTTTAAAATGACTTCTATATGTCTTATTGTTAAAGATACACAGATTGCCATTAACATTTCTAACGTGGCAAAGGCATTTACCTCACTGAGTTTGGTTTACTACCATTGACTGATCGAGCACGTTTTCCTTGAGGAATATTTAGTTCAGTCATTATTGTGTACAACAGTAGAGCCACTGTGCAGCAGGCAATATGGTTCAAGACGCTACATTGTACATACAAAATATTCAAAGCTTATAAACAACAGCAAGGGCACTTGAAACCCTCGAAATGAAACACACAGTCAAGAAAATGATACTCGAACATTGTGCAAATGGCATGCACTATTGATGCTGCAAAAATTGTGTTATCTTATTCAAAAATAATCAGCAATTATCTCATTAGATAATTACATAATAATAGTATTGATAATTAGTATACGTACCAACCACAGAAACCACAGATACAGAATAACGTAAAAAAAACATTGGGAACTTTTGCAATCGTAATTCTCTGTTTATAATATACAATATAACATTTTACTATACTCCACAGTCACCCATAAAAAAATGAGTTTTGAAGATCATGCTCTCGTGTTACTTTTTTAATCGTGCGATTGGTTACAAAATCAGCGAATTGGATGATTTTGGTGATGTTCTCAGAAAACCCAATGAACAGCCACATGACAACCAAGTTACTGGCATCGTATATAAAGTGGAATGCAAATCGTGTCCTTTTGTATACATTAGTGAAAGTCAAATATCCTGGAACTCTAGAGGGGCAGAGCACTACCCTGGCACTCGAGGCAATAATGAGTCTAAAAAGAATAAAAAAAAACTTTCAAGAGGAGGCTCCCCTCACATGACGTCATTTTCAGAGAGGTCCTCAAATAAAACTAATTACAAGGTTAAAAATCAAGTTAAAAATCAAGTCTGCCATAAAACAGCACTCGGAGACCACTGGATATGACATTCATCCAAACTTTGTAGAAATACTGGAACGAGGCGTTATTTTTAAAATCTTTGGATTCCACAGTAAACACCGAAGCTGTTAATGAACGCCAGTCTTTCCCTAAAGCGTATTTGCCACTAAGTGTTTCCCTTAGGGACCGTCAGAAGTTTTAAACTTTTAAATTTATTCTTTAAGTAATTTCATTCTGAGGAAGGCAACAGAAACGTTGCCGAAAATTTAATTTTAACATTTTAAAGGTAAGATACAACCATATTTTTAATTTTTATTATGACCACTGATCACCCAAACAGCAATAATTTTTGAAATACTGCTATATTTCAGCTCATCGTACTACTTTTACGTCCCAGCTGTTTAAAAGTCTACATGTAAACAAATGGTTGCTAAGGTACTAAATGTCTCAAAATGCAAGGAAATATTTGCTAACTGAGGGATTTTTAACTCGGGGAGAAGTTAAGTTTGTACATTTCTTCCAATTATAGCTTTCATTGCGCTATAACAACTTTTATTAAAAGCGTGACCATATAACTTCCATTCTGAAACTCAGGATTTGAAGTGTCATCGTTTTATTATATAGGCCTTAGCAACCGTCTCTATGGTGACAGTTAATTAATTACAAAGCATCTTATGTTAAAGAGTATGATCGATTGTTTAATCCCTCCAAGTTAAGTAAAGTTTGGTGTAATGAGGTGGGAGATATGGGCCTTGTTATAATATACCGACCTGAATGTTCTAAAGTTATCCCCACCCACACCCTGATAAAAACCTCTCGTTTTTTCCTTTAAGCTCCATTTTCGCGGCTGGAAACAAGTTGAATATAAAACACTAGGCCCTTAGCTTTAATTTGGTACCAAGGAAACTTTGTTCGGTTGGGGGTGCTACGAAATTGCTTTTCCAGCCACTTTTTACGAATTGGCTCATGGACTATAGGGGACTCAGAATTTTTCTTTGTCCCATGCTCGCGTCATGTTTTACACTTCATCTTCAATATTTATTACCGAGCTTAAAATTTACCATCTTCATTATTTACTACAAAAAAACATGTCTCCAACCCTTCAATCAAATCACTCACAGCATGTTTCAGAGCAAGTCCGATACGTTCTGATATCGACTGAGTTTCGTGAATTTTTAACGGCAAGTTGCTCCACGCTTGTACAATCACAAACATGTCGTCGACTCCAATCCCTGTGAACAAACGCATAAACACCTCTATGATCAAAATACAGAAAATAGTCCTTCCACGGATAAATATAGAATTAACTTGCAATTGATCTAGCAGAATGTAAAACAGTCTCGTGCGGTTTTTCTCTTGACTGATATCTGGTACACACGCGACACGCGAAGATCCTTTTAGGCTGTTGCTTTGTCTTGTTTGTTTGTTTGTTTGCTTGTTGTTGTTATCTTTTTGCAGTCTATTGGTCCAGCACCCAGTGGCTTCGAAGCTTAGTCACAGCATAGCGCAGTACTGGTAACACAGAGATCATGGGTTTAAATACCGTTCAAGCCTGAATGTTTAAGATGGTTTTCGCCCAACATTCGAGCAATACAGGCAAAAATAAAGTTACAAAAAAGGCCTCTTAGCATGGTAACAGTTTAAGTACAGCTAACAAAAACCTGCCAAAAACTTAGCACTCAAGCTGACCCCGGGAGAGAAAAATGGATTTGAAGTTGTCAATATTTCAGTTAAAACGGACGTTTCCGCGCCAGTTCAAAACAAAATGGCGCGTGTTTTTCATTTTTACGAGGTTTTACTTTAATTTTCTTGAGAATGCTTTAGAATTTAATTACGGGGTCACTAAGACAAATTAATTTTGATAAGATCTTTTAAATAGTATACAAAATGTTGCCGTGCTATGAGTAGATTTTTGGTACTTAATTTTCGCACTCATTGCTCGAACCATCAGCGGAATCCGTCTTAATTTTTTTTGTAACTTATGACGGTGTCTCTTTTTCCAGACGTTATAACAGTACTAACGAAAGCGTGGTGTAAGCCACAATCTACGCCATAATTCCTTGAGACACTCATTTTAACAACTGTAACGTGACATTCTGTTACGAATTCTCAGAAATGGAGACCCCCCCCCCTTCCCCAAAAGCAATGTTGCAAGATAGACGGCAACAAGAGGCATTGGTTTTTCAAGGTATACCACATTGTAATGGGGAAGGGGAGGAATTGCGAATTTTTTCCCTGTTTCAAGTGTAAAAAAAGCAAGTGTCCCAATAAATGTGGCGTGGATTGCAGTAGTAAAACAAGAACATTGAGAAGCTTGAGAAGCTTAAAATCGGGCGCTTTGCCTTGAAAGGCAGGGTTCAGTACAGCAGAAACCACGAAGCAGCTACTTAAGTAGCACTCAGTCCGACTGTGTCTGTGTAAGTCACAGGGCTTGCATGAGCTGTATTAGTGTGCATAATATAATAGCGGAGCTCCACGCGCCGAAGGCGCGTAGCGTAGCTCCATTGGTAACATGCGGGTACAAGGGAACAGACAGGGCAAATGGTATCCTATCGAACCGAGAAATTTTGGTTGTCGCGTACCTACGTACGTCCGTCCGTACGCACGGATTAGGCCTGGGAACGAGCTAGGCTCCGGTGGCAACCCGCGTCTTTTGGCGGGAAAAATCATTACTATCAAGGCCTTAGCAAAAAAGTTTTTTAAAAACGATTTCTACTCAGCTAAGCTTTATATAGTAGGAAGTTTTAAACGCGAGGAAAAAAAAAATCATTCTTAGCTCTTGTTGACAATGTTAGAATTACATGAAGGGGAGACTAACTTGAGGAAGTCCGCTGTGTGAAAAGTCAGGAAACAATCTCACAGCATGCCGATTTACCAAGCTTACGCATGAGTTCACTACTAAGCATGAAGACTCCTCGATTGAAAAGCACACGAAGAACTCAGTTTTAAAGACAGTTTATTACAGATACATTATTTCTGGATATATTCCTCGTTTCACCCGCGATGACAACCATAGTTAGTAGAGGAGTAAAGATTGTGGCCGATCGAAATGGAAAATCTTCCAAGCTTCTTGGTGAGTTTGAAGCAAAGACGGTCAAAGACAACATTCCTTTACGAAAACAAGGTGAGCTATTGATGTTCATTTTTTAACAGATTAGAAAAGTCTTTGGTATTTAGATTAACCAGCATTCAACCTAATACACTGTACATCATTTTTAAACGAAGCTGGGTTCTAGCTCTCAGTCGTGTACCGGTATGTCAAACAAGGACATAGACTTAATGAACTGAAATTCGTTTTGTCTTAAACACGAGTTGTATTCAAAGCATACCTTACTTCTGGTTTTTCCTATCCGCGTTAATTTGTTTATTCTGTAGTTAAATCACCGAAGTAGGAAGAACACACCACTTTTAAACGTTGGAAAGAGTACAGAACAAGTAGAGAACAAAATTTACATGGAAATTTGTAAGAATGTGGTCGAGTCAGATGCAATACAGTATGGGGCCCAGTTCTCGGCCACTATAGACGTAAACTAGTATTTCTTTTCTCAGAATAACCAAAGAAACTTGAAATTTCTCCCAGAGCTTTCTACATTATTCAGCTTTTTGGTGTAAAGCTATCGACCGGTTAATAATTAATTATCCCGAACAATAATAAAAATAAAATCTCCTTTTGTGGGCCCAGTTCTCGGCCACCAAAAAGCTTATGCGTAATTTCCGTATAAAAAGGCTCAATTAATTTTCACAGTCATAAAATCACTCTGTAAACTCATTTATGTTATATCGATCGCAAAATATTTTTATGAGGCTTTTTGCAGGTTCTTGCAAAACCGCAGAATTGTGTTGTGTGACCAATGCATTTAGATGGTTTACTTTGCAGTGGAAGGGTCTTGAAAGAGTTAGGTGTTGTAGAAATAATAAACAAGACAAGAGTTAGCTCAAAACTTACAGATTTAATTGAACTTTATTTTTAAAACATTTCTTTCTTTTATTCTGGCTGCAGTAGATGAAATTATATTAAAAACCAAGCGCTAAGCTGTGATAGCGAGCAGGGTGGCCGAGAACTGGCAAATACGCAAAAGTCGCACGGAAAAATTCCGAAGTAAATTAAGACCAATCAACGAAAAGTTAACTTAAGCAGAAAGCTGAATTATTTTACGTTTCACATGCAAAAAAATTAGCTCTTTTGGTTGGGGCTTTCGGATAAAATACGAATTTAACTGCATCCAAGAATTTCAAGGAGCCGTAAACAAACAAGATTTCGGGAAAACAAATTAACCTACCTCCGCGTAAACTCGACGTGTGAGCTTTCTATAGCGTGTTGAAGGATCAAACTAACGATACTTAGAGCACAAGAATCAGTCTATCGCAAATGTAAATCTATCGCTGGATGTAAATAACTTTTTGTTTTAATTCAACTGAGGCGTGAAAAAACGCGTTGAACACAAAGTGGCCGAGAACTGGACCCGGCCGAGAACTGGGCCCCATACTGTATAGGGGACATTGCTAGCTGAGAGTCTTAGCGAAATATAGTTTCTCCATGACCTCTGTTATTTTTCACTGAGAACTTTGCGTAGTCTTCCTTATTTTAGTTTTTATATTTTTATCATATGAATGTTATGAGTGAAAACGTTTTGTGAAAGTTTTGTATTTCTTATCTGATTTTACAGCCTTTCTCAGAATAAATAAATTAGTTTTTTCATATTTTTATAACTTACCGTATTTAATCGATTAAACGCCTCCCTCGAATGAGCGCTACATATTAGAACAGAAATATTAATAAACGTCGCCCTCAAATAAACGCTGCATCATGATGATGCAGCATTCATTCGAATAACAGACTCGGAAAGCAAATGCAGTAATAATCAAGCTTGAGCAGGCCAAAAAAAATATTTTTCTTGATTGTAACAAGGTTTTAAGGTATTGAAATTAACTTTTCAGGCATGCACTAAAACATGTTTCTGTTTTTTTTTTTTTTAAATTTAAATGTTCAGTTACCATACTATTGTTTACAAGAAATAAATTGAATTTTAAATGAACGCCGCTCTGGTATAAACGCTTTCCTCTAATAAACGCCGCACTCGAATCACGAAAAATTAAATAAACGCCGTGGCGTTTAATCGAATAAATATGGTACATAAAAGAATATAGCACAGATTCTAAAATGTTATGCGAAAGATCATGAAATTTTCTTAAGTTATAACAACCAAGCTGATCCTGAAGTTATAATGTACATGTAGGATAAGGGCTTGGAAAAAAATAAATTCCAGATTGCCCTGTGGTTAACAAGCAGCTCTCAAATTTTGCTTGCCTAGGACTGTGCATGATTATGTTTCTTAGTAAACTTGTGACTGTATAATTTACATGTAGACGACTTGCCTGGGCCTTTTAACCTAAATTACGCAAACAGGCACGAAAAATTAATTGCTTGACAGAAAAATCTACTTGCCCCAGATAATCAGAGGGTACTTTTTTAGCCCTGTGGCTATGAGCATTGCTTTCTGGAAGGTTGCATATGACTCGTACAATTCTTTAAGCCTTTCAAAGTTTTCCAACTTAAAGCAGTGACTAAATCAAATATTTTTGCCAATTTTTTTTATACAAGAGAAGTAGGATTAGTTTTTGATCGTGAAAAAAAATAAGTACAAAATGGGCCTGTCTGCGATGACTCGAGGATTATATAATTAAAAGTAAATAATACATACATGTATTATTTATTTACATGTACAACAAGTTTTTTGAGGTCAATTTCAGTGAGAAGTATTTATGGAGGGTGTAAGATGCAGTTTGAAGTTATCATTTATTTTGGTAAATCTGTTGTCTTTCTAAAACTTGCTGTTAGGATTTCCATACTTTTTGCCAGGATGCAAGTTAAGAATTTTACAGGTTTTTGATATGTATAAATTTTGTTTTCAGTGCAGGGAAAACAGTCAAGGGGTGCAGTTAGTGAAATTGGTGATGCAGGTAATCATTACATAAGTGTCAGCTTATACCTTTCTTTAGCTAGATATTAAAGAAGCTCCATGACACATTAGTGCATGAAACTTGTTTTTCAAGTGTAAAACTTTTGGGTGTGAAAAATGGTATGCGTTTTAACCCCTTGGTAAGTTTACATTGTATATTTCCCTAAAATCCTCGTTCAATTGAGGAATTTAATATACACAATTTATATGTAACAGCACATGTACATAAAATGTTTTTATTGTTCAAGTAAAATGTTTTCGTTGTTCATACAATGCACCCCTCCCCCACCGTGGAGGAGGGGTATGAGGGCAAAGAACCAACAAGATCTGCTACCTGACCCGACAAAATACCGGAATACTTGTAATGATTTTGTGGGAGAAGTGCAAATTGACCTGTTGTGTTTGAATTCCTTTTGTTAATACCTTAATTATTAAACCTTAATAGCTAATAAGCTCAAGCCCTAACTTAACATAAATTGTCTTGTTGTGGTACCAGGCAAATGTAGAAATAGAACTTAAACTCAGCTGAAATTTTACGTGAACACAAAGACTTAGTAAAATTTTAGAGCTGTTTAGGCCAGAAAAGCCAGCTGGGCTTGTCGATGAACCGGCTAAGTGTTTTCTTAGCTACATCCCTGATAAAAGTTTTAGGGAGAATATGTAAGCTTTCCTGGACTTAATCACAGTACTTTCAACAGCACCTGTCAGAGATAAATAATTATAAGAGTCTCAAAAGACACATCATTTTGTAGGGAACTCTTGAATTAAGCCGGTGTTTCACACCCCAAAACATTCATCAAAGCCTCGCCATGTGCCGGGTCTTTTTGATAGCACTATTAGTGTCTTCAGTAGGTAAAAAAAGGTTTTGCTGACACACTCACTCTGAAAGGACTTTTTGGTTCTAAACATACATGTATCCCCCAACACATTCCCTGGCCCATGCAAAAATTGGAAAAATAACTCTCTTTTTTATGTATCTGTATAATGTTCTGAATAAATTCAATTAAAATTATAAATATTCATTTGATGTCAATGATCATCAACAAAATGGTATCTGTTATTTTCCCTTTTTCAGGGTTAACACGAGTAGCAGAATTTCCACAGAGAGTTGCAGACACACAGAGAGAGAGATAAATGAACAATCAGAATATATTATTTCTTCATTGCATGTACAACTAATACTTATGTACTCTGTGTGAAAAACCCGTGAAGATGTTGCAGTGTAACGCAAGTGCTCTGCTTTTGATTTTCGATTTTTGAGTTGCTTTAATTCACCTTTTGCATTTGTGATAGAAAGAATATAATAAAGACCAACAAAGCGACGACTTTCGATTGAAAAGCTCTCTCGAGTTCGCTAGCACACACATTCATCTCAAATGGAACTTTTCTTACCAGTGAAAAAAGACAAACCGATCGTTGCCAACAAATCATCAATCTTTCCAATCAGGCAAAAACTTCGAATTTTAGTTGACAAAATGGCGAAAACTCTCGTGAGAGATTAATCGTTTTCTCGTAAGATAATTGCCGTAATTTATGCCAGACATTTCCGCTTCGTTGATTCTCGCGAGACCAGAATCTCGTCTCGCGAGAAACGAGACAAGAGGTGGTAACTTACTTTTGAGCGGTACTGTATGTGGTCAGGTGTAATTTTAAAGTTAATGAAATAGAGCCAGATAAGGCTCATCCATGTACGTATTTCTTAAGGGATCTCTGACAACACAATATAAAAATCATCCGGCTACCCAAACATTTGTGGGAGGTTTGGTGACCTAATGGTTATTGTGCTGGACTCCGGATCGAGCGGTCCGGGTTCGAGACCTGGCCCGGGCACTACGTTGCGTTCTTAGGCAAGACACTTTACTCTCATAGTTCTTCTCTTCACCCAGGTGTATAAATGGGTACCGGCTTATTTACTGCTGGGGGAGGGGGGGGGGGTAACCCTGCGATGGACTAGCATCCCATCCAGGGGGAGTAGAAATACTCCTAGCCGCTTAATAATGCTGCAGAAACCTGGTTACGCTCCAGCCTGATGAGCCACTTGGCTCAACAGCAGGCTTTACCTACCCAAACATTTAATTCCCAGTGCCCACACTGTGAAGAACAGTAATCATGATAATGAGATACACAGTTCATCAATCTCTAAATTAATCTCACATGTTGCAATACAATAATAACTGATAAAATATATGTTGTTCATAGGCAAATTTTTACTTCACCAAAACCGAACTCAGTCATTAAATAATAAAACATTAAACACAGCTGTTTTGTTTTGTGGGTGTGTCTCACAGATTAGTTATTTGTTGTTATTTATAGTATCGGGAAATACTACTGTCACTGTTCCAATAGGGCCCCCGTTTGAGGGGGGGGGTGGGACAAGCTACATGCAAAACTTTCCAGTTGTATGCTATGTACAGCTATAACATACCAGTTATGGTGGGTGTATGGATATTTTCTAGAGCAACGCTTTCTTTGTTCTAGTTTCTCTTTGAGAGTTTATATATCTTTGGGAGGTTATGCACAAACTGCTAGATGATCATCCTCTTTTGATTGATCAACTATTTTTACTTTTATTTGGTGCTGTTGTTCATGGTGAAAAACAATACATAATATATATAAAGAAAATAACACGAATAAAAAATCATTCTAAAAAAATGCAAAGGGCATATAACCGGGGAGCTCCGCTTTTAGGCTTGCCTAAATCTATATATTAAATGTATTTCACACAATACAAATAAACGATTGAAGTAGACGACTAGAAAATGTAAAGTTTTAAGACTTAGCAAAGTGCAGTGTATTGGTAATACTGTAAGGTGCGGTTTCACCTGAAGGTCGTGTGCTTTTCGGTATTTTCCAGGCATTGCACTTTGATGGGACAGTACTACAACTGTTTACCGGGGAACTACTATTGTCAAGAAAATGATCACAACTTGTTGATGAATGATTGAACATTTGTTTCATACCATTACTGTAATAGCAATTTATGAAGGCTTTTAGTCCTGAACCAAAGTATAAGGACTGGGAAATACTGAAACCCATTATCAGCCACCTTAAACGGAAATATCTTGTTGGTGTTTCAAGGAATCCAAGGACACTTCACTCATCCCATGTATCTATGTATTGCGGTATTTTGTAATTTTTTGAGTGATTTTTGGGGATGTTTGGCAGGTGATAGTTTTTTTAAAAGAATTAGTAAAATTTAGACAACTAAGAAATATTGAAAATTTAATGTGAATTTAACATTGGAATTTGAAGTTAGAAATTGGCAGACGGACACCAAACAGTCCCGTGACATCCTGGAGTGTTTTTGCATGGGGGTCAACTGTGTGATGATGTTTTTATTTTTTTCTTCAATCCCCACTGATAAAGAACTGTTGTTGGTGTTATGTTGGTGTTATCACATGTCAAGCCTTTAACAAGGTATGAAAGAACACAAGGATTTAAATTATTCTGGTGCTCAATTTTTGCGTAACTAAAATTAATGTTACTCAAATTCCTGATGGATTCTGTCTTAAACTGTTACGAGCTTAGTATTTCCAAATTATTGCATGTCAATGTAAGGCAAGACAAGACATGCCTTGCTTCTTATGTAATTCTCTTACATATAAGATATTGACTATAATTTTGTCTGTGCTATGGCAATTCACAGTGGGGTGGTCTTGATGTGTCTTTAACTTGTCGACTGGACTGGACTAGTAAAACGCGGACTAGTAAAACGCGGACTAGTAAAACGCGAACTAGTAAAACGCGGACTTGTAAAACGCCTCTAGTCGACACTTCCTTGGCTACAATCATCTTACGGCTCTCTTCAATACATAATGTCTCAAAAAAACAGTAACCTCAGAAAGAAGTCAGAAGCAAATAAGGTCGAAATACCGAATTTGAACATATAACGGCAAATGTTCTAATGTCACGAACGTAGGAGTCGTGTAGGCCCGTCACCTTTATTTACCACATACTGCCCCCAAATTAAAACAGTACCCTCAGAAAAAGGTCAGAAGCAAATAAGGTCGAAAGACCGAATTTAAACATTTAACGGCAAATATCTGATTCTAATGTCACGAACGTAGGAGTCGTGTAGGCCCGTCACCTTTATTTACCATTGACTGTTGATTTCTGGACGGGCCCCGTTCTACCTCGTGCGAGCAATACAAACGACTGCACTCAACAGACGTCAAGTAGTGGAAAGAAAGAAACATATGCACACAACTCATAGCATCAATCCCGTTGTTTTAGTAGGGGTTTGCAGAACGAACATGTGCTATACTGTAAAAACATCTCCACGCTAAAACAGACCATAGAGTGCTCAAAAAAGCTAGAAATATGCCGTCGAAGAAACACACAAGAGCTTCAAACACAAATTTTTTCGCTCGCTAAACCGTTTAGTTTTATCCGATTTACAAGCGCTTGTTTTACAAGTCCGCGTTCTACAAGTCCGTGCTTAACAAGCCCTCGTTTTACAAGTCCGCGTTTTACTAGTCCGCGTTTTACAAGTCCGCGTTTTACTAGTCCGCGTTTTACTAGTCCGCCTTTTACAAGTCCGCGTTTTACCTGAGTCCGCGTTTTACTAGTCCTCGTTTTACAAGTCCGCGTCTTACTAGTCCGCGTTATACTTGTCCGCGTTTTACAAGTCCGCGTTTTACTAGTCCGCGTTTTACTAGTCCAGTCCAGTCCTCGAAATACAGTATGCCAAAACTCCCCGCCCTCTAAAGATAAGTCCTTGACGGTTCTTGTCGTTTTTCGGTGCCTATTCATCTTCGGCATCTTTCTCATCCACCTCTCGTTCTGTCCTGTGTCTGTCATCACACGAAAGAAAAGCTGATTCTCAAAAAATCTGCCACAAAAGGAAATTGACAAAAACAATATGAAAACCATATATCGAAAGTTTCCTATTCTAAAATTTTATCATACGTCTTAATTCAGAGCTACAAAGAAGTTCCTCCTTTTGAGTTATTGATACTGTTCTTACAGTACCTCTTTCCACTAGCGAAATTTTACAAAATTCCTTCGCGGCGAAAAGGTAGCGCTAATCCAGAACAGACTCCAATCGAGAGTGGGTTAATTCTAGATTACTATTAATTAACTATTACAACATTCATTTTTAAAATAGTTTCCCAAGCCGACTAAGCTAACTAAACGTCGAGTGTATCTTTCAGTAAACAAAACATGCCGTTATGACGCCGGAAATCCAGCTCACGCATACTATACCCCGTGACTCACGCAAACCTCCGACTTACGTGCTACTACAGTCATTCCTTTCTAAACATTTTTTTTTTTGAGCACCAACGTACCTTTCTACCCAAAAAACTCATGAAACCACCCGGTTTTAACCTGTTTTAACCTTTCAAAAATTAGAGCGTTCGAAACTAAATAAGATCTGTAATCACAAACATCATACAGCCGTTTACCAGCACTCTTTAAAACTCCTGAAACCCTTCAAAATCAGGCAAAATAAATCTTTGAAATAACCTTTATCAATGTTTCTTATTTTTTATTCAGTTCTATAAAATGCCTTTCATACACTACTGTCAAACAAAAATTTCAATTTCCTCAAAGTTTCAAGACAAAAGAATAACAAATATTTCGTGCACAATGTAATTTGATTAAGCCAATATTATCACGTCTAAAAATACTTCAAGCAATTCAGTGAAAACCCGTTTTTTTTCGTATCAACGAAAACCACTTTCGAATAATCAATACATGAAAATAACAATAAGATCAAAAGGAAGAAAGGAACCTTTCTAATTATTTGAAGACTTTCAAAGCCGTGATAAAATTTAATCCGCGATAAAATTTAATTACAACAAAATCCAAGTTCTCATTTTGAATTCCATTTTTTTCAGTTGATACCTTTATCCAACTTGTGAAAAATTCCATTCAAGTTCCTATTAATACTGTACATTCCCAATGTTTTGCTCGGGTCTTCAGAAGCGTCTTACTAACCAAATCTAAAATAATTCCAAAACATGCTGTACAAACATTCTACTCTTTGTGACAAACGACTTGACGACCAATTGTTCAGAAATGAAAATCGACACAGTTCTTGCTAAATAAAAAAAAAGTTTTACGGCGGAGTCAGGCTCATAAAATATACCGCAAGATCACACCCCCATTCATAGTCAGAAACCAGCAAACCATCTAGTTTGCTAAAAAAAAAAACACTGCGTGACATCAATGACGTTACCTTTTTCATTTACAAAAATAACTTTAACTTGTCAAAGTAAGTGCAATTTCACAATGGTAACCTGAGTATCAGGCCTTCCTAAGGGGAGGGGGGAAAAACGATAGACTGATTCATGTGCTTTAAGTATCTTGAGTTTGATCGTTCAATTCGATATAGAAAGCTCACACGTCGAGTTTACGCGGAGGTAGGTGAATTTGCATTCCCGAAAAATTTGTTTGTTTACGGCTCCTTAAAATTCATGGATGTAGTTAAATTCGTATTTTATCCAAAAGCCCCCATCATACGAGCTAATTTTTGGCATGTGAAACGTAGAATAATTCAGCTTTCTGCTTTAGTTAACTTTTCGTTGAACCGTTGTATTTTTTGGTCTTAATTTACTTCGAAATTTTTTCTTGCGACGTTTGCGTATTTGCCAGTTCTCGGCCACCCTGCTCGCTATCACAGCTTAGCGCTTGGTTTTTAATATAATTTTATCTGCTGCTGCCAGAATGAAAGAAATAAATGTTTTAAAAATAAAGTTCAAGCTTATCTCTAAGTTTTGAGCTGACTCTTGTCTTGTCTATTATTTCTACAACACCTAAATCTTTCAAGACCTTTTCACTGCAAAATAAACCATCTAAATGCACGGGTCACACAATGCGGTTTTGCCAGAACCTGCACATAGGCAACTAGGCGCGTTAAAATCCTTCTTTTCTAAAGTAAAACAAAGCCTCATAAAAATAATTTGGGATCGATATAACATAAATAGGTTTACAGAGTGATTTTATGACTGTGAAAATTAATTGAGCATTTTTTTTACAGATAATTACGCACAAGCTTTTTAGTGGCCGAGAACTGGGCCAAGGTGGCCGAGAACTGGGCCCACAAATGGAGCTTTTATTTTTATTATTGCTCGGGCAAATTAATTTTTGACCGGTCGATAGCTTTACACCAAAAAGCTGAATAATGTAGCTAGCTCTGGGAGAAATTTCAAGTTCCTGCGGTTCTTCTGAGGTAAGAAATACAAGTTTACGTCAAAAGTGGCCGAGAACTGGGCCCCATACTGTACTTTGCCCATGGATGTAGTTAAATTCGTATTTTATCCAAAAGCCCCCACCATACGAGCTAATTTTTGGCATGTGAAACGTACAATAATTCAGCTTTCTGCTTTAGTTAACTTTTCGTTGAACCGTTGTATTTTTTGGTCTTAATTTACTTCGAATTTTTTTTCTTGCGACGTTTGCGTATTTGCCAGTTCTCGGCCACCCTGCTCGCTATCACAGCTTAGCGCTTGGTTTTTAATATAATTTCATCTGCTGCTGCCAGAATGAAAGAAATAAATGTTTTAAAAATAAAGTTCAATCTTATCTCTAAGTTTTGAGCTGACCCTTGTCTTGTCTATTATTTCTACAACACCTAAATCTTTCAAGACCTTTTCACTGCAAAATAAACCATCTAAATGCACGGGTCACACAATGCGGTTTTGCCAGAACCTGCACATAGGCAACTAGGCGCGTTAAAATCCTTCTTTTCTAAAGTAAAACAAAGCCTCATAAAAATAATTTGGGATCGATATAACATAAATAGGTTTTACAGAGTGATTTTATGACTGTGAAAATTAATTGAGCATTTTTTTACAGATAATTACGCACAAGCTTTTTCAGTGGCCAAGAACTGGGCCAAGGTGGCCGAGAACTGGGCCCACAAATGGAGCTTTTATTTTTATTATTGCTCGGGCAAATTAATTTTTGACCGGTCGATAGCTTTACACCAAAAAGCTGAGTAATGTAGCTAGCTCTGGGAGAAATTTCAAGTTCCTGCGGTTCTTCTGAGGTAAGAAATACAAGTTTACGTCAAAAGTGGCCGAGAACTGGGCCCCATACTGTACTTTGCCCCGTAAGCTTTTTTCTCTGTCCTTCCGCCGAAGCAAAAAAACACAACCTGATTACACATTAACCCAAAAGTCGACCAAGTGTGCCTGCAACGATTTCCTGTCAAAACTAAAATGAAAACCATTGCGGTATGCGTCACCCGTAGCGGTTTTGTAGCAACCCCGAGCTATCCCCGTCTTTTTGGCCGCGCCAGGAGACTACGCTCTAGGACGACCAAAGGGTAAACCTTAAATCGGCCACGCCCGATT
>NW_027558559.1:0-9774 GCF_052425735.1 Oculina patagonica
TGATTGATAAGTAAAGTCGTGACATACTAAGCTACCCTGTTAGTAATTGTAAAGGATTCAACTAGGTATGACAAACAGCATTTTCCCCGTACACACCAACTAACATGTTTTAACTAAAAAAAAAACAAACAAACATGTTTTAACTAAAATGTTTTACAAAGTACTAGAACAGTTTAACTATCGCTTGCGGCTTAGGAAACAGTATCGACATGTGAACGAACGCAAACAGAAGCAATGTACAATTGCTAATAGTCAAAAAGCCCAAAATCTCTACACCACGACAGTCCCTTAAATATACCCTAAACGGTACTAGTCCGACGAACTGTCGTCTTTAATCGTCAGTTTGTAGACTTCACCCTATAAAATCTAACCAACCTATAGCTAGTAATTTTGTAAACAACGAACTGTGCTTTGAAGCATATCAGTTAGCTTTGCCTGTGTTACTGCTTCAAATATCTTATCAAAAGATGTCTTTTCTTCCAAAACCAAACATCGTAACAAATTTCGAAGTTCCGCTTAATTCCACTGAATCGCTTAAAGACGATTTTACAAAGTGGCTACACGCGAGATTTTTTCCTATATAGCTTGTGAACTTTGAAATTCATTTTCTCAGTCTCTGATAAGAAATTGTTGTTGGTGTTATCACGGATAATTACTTACAACTTTACCTTTTGTTAAGGGTAGGAAATAATGCAATAAGTTTTAAATTATTTTGGTACTCTATTTTTTTCCAACTTAAATAAATATTACTCGACTTCCTGGCGGATTTCGTCTTAACTTCATTTTGTATACCCACTCAAGATCCAAAATCCTTGTTTTCTACAGGACTTTGTCTGCCCTATCTCAGACTTTTGCTGTGGGAGGCGCGGTGGTCTAATGGTTAGTGCGCCAGACTCCGGATCGAGCGGTCCGAGTTCGAGCCCCGGCCGGGGTCACTTGTGTTGTGTTATTAGGCAAGACACTTTAGTCTCATAGTGCCTCTCTCCACCCAGGTGTATAAATGGGTACCGGCGACATAATGCTGGGGGGGAACCCTGCAATGGACTAGCATCCCATTCAGGGGGGAGTAGAAATATTCCTAGCCGCTTAATGCTACGGAAACCGGGATAAGCTCCGGCAGTGTGGGCCGCTTGGCTCGTGGCTTCTCCTTTCCTTCCTTACCTTTTGCTACGGGTAGGAAATAATGCAATAGGTTTCAAATTATTTTGGTACTCTATTTTTGTCCAACTTAAATAAATATTACTCGACTTCCTGGTGGATTCCGTCTTAACTTCATTTTGTATACCCACTCAAGATCCAAAATCCTTGTTTTCTACAGGACTTTGTCTGCCCTATCTCAGACTCTAAATTTACCATCTTATATTCCCAAATACCTTTTCCTCCAGATGAGTGTGGCCTGTTGTACAAGTAAATCTCCGGCTCCAGCCTACAGCTTTCACCGCTGGCACTACCAGTAGCTTCCATCTTACTTCCACTCACAGCTTTAAAATGATGGCTAGGGTCAGAGTCCATGTATCTTGGCGAGAACAGGAGTTGTAACAAGTTTTGACGCAAGTAAAACGCCAACGGACACAGAAAATTCACGTCCATGGGCGGGATAATCAACGTAAGAGTGGTCTTGGGTGCTTGTCCTTGAGGTTGTATAAACTGTGAAGATAAAAAACGTTGAAAGAACCGTCATATTAATGTGTGAAACTATATTGGACAAATAGCAGGCGAATAGAACTTGAGAAAGCTATGTTACGATATATAAGTCAAGTTACCCGGAATTTTCAAGTAATTGTAAACATTTGTTTTTTTGCTTTTGTTTGGACCACTCTCGTAAGCCACAACTCTCGGGAAGCCCGTATAAATTCATAGTAACGCTTTGAAGTCAGTGCTCCCGTATCGGCGTAAGCGATCATATACTGTTGTATCAAACACACTGTATTTGCAATCGCTTTGGTGTCTTGGAAGCTGACGTCGGCGACCAACTTGTTCCTTTTCAATGCGTGGTCGCTTAAAAGATTTCATTCTCGTAAGCGGCCAGCTCCAATGGCGCAGGGTCCGAAATTAAATTTTTTACATCGGCGCCACCTGGCGACCGGACCGAAAGTTTTAGTCGCCAGATGGCAACTTCTGGTCGCCAATGTTTTTCGATTGACTTTCCTTTTACACTTAAAAGACGAAACACTTGTTCTTCTTGTGTATTTTTGGCCATTCATATGCTCAAAAACAGCTTACTTATACCACAAAACAACGATGACAATCACTCAAAGAAATGCTGTACCCGCCTATAAGTAGAGTCTTAAAAAGTCTTCTTTATCGAATGTTAACTCTCTAACATTTAAACGGAAAATACTTTACAGTCTTACCCAAACATTCCGCTCTTTAATAATATAAAAAACATCATTTCCACCAACTTTCTGACATATTTCGACAGGTAGTTTTTCATTCAACACAGTGACAACAAGAACGTGTTGCGTTCGTGGAACGTCGTAGCTTAGTAGCCTGGCATGTAATTGGAAATATCTAAATCTTCCACAAAGTTTTTTGCATCTGTAGCCTTACCAGTTTCAAGTAAATGACGGAAATATTTCAGCGTGTCCGCGGACATGACATCGCCAAAATGAATATTCATTGCATGGACCATTGCATGCGAAAGAAAGCATATGTCTGGGCGCGCCCGCAATAGTGTCATGGGGAAAACCGCTGAGGAAAACAACATGGTGGCTTGCAATGTTCGAATCGTGTTGATCGCAGCTGTTGGCTGAGCTGTTGGGGAGTTTAAACATTATGTAGCGAGAAATTTACTTCAGTGTTATCTCAAGGACATCACTAAGATAAAAAGTGAGTCAATAAATTGTTAAAAAACGGCTCCGAATTTTATTTTTAATCAATTTCTCTGAATACTCTTACAAAGCAACTTAGTCGCCAGTGGGCGATCAGTTGTGAAATTCTGGTCGCCAGCTCTCAATATTTAGTCGCATTGGCGACCAGGAAGGCGCAATTTCGGACCCTGTGGCGACCATTTTTTCCAATTCTCGAGGTGGTCGCTTATTTCTTTTGCCATACAGAAGTTACCATTAGCCTGAATTATTTGTATTGAAGCAAACAGCCGAAAAACGCAAAACTAATAAACAATCAAACAAAATGACCATAGATTAGACGCTAACTCATCGTAACACTCACCCGCACATCAGTGTAAGTCAGTTTACAGTTTGGATTTCTAGAGAGAAGAACAGACAACACTTCTAACATGGCTTCGTTGATTCTGTTCTGTAAAACCTCAACCAGTTCCACTGTGATCTCAGGACCTGGATCATCCACGCCGTATACATGAAGTGCAATGCTCTTGTCTATCACGGGTTGCACTGAATGAATGCTTCGCCCGCTCTCACTGATCGTGTCTCGTTCAGGAGCTGGAACGTGTTTCTTTAATTTGGTTTCCTGTGGTAAGAAGGGATACTTTTAATATTTTACGCTAAGAGTAAATTTCTCCCTAAAGCTCTCACCGTATGAAGGTACTGCTCAGTAGCTTTCATTTGAGTGGTCACACACAAGGGTTTCATCTACAGACTTAAAAGCTTGAACCATGCACCTTGTACAGCATAATAAACATTACCAGATGAAGGTACAGTGGAACCCCGTTTCTTGGATACCCGCTTAATACGGACACCCCGGTATTACGGACAGTTTCGTTGGTCCCGACCATACATTTTCTCTTTAAGTAACCCGCTTAATACAGACACTCGCTAATACGGACAACGGATTCTTTACTGTGTCCCGAATGATAAACTGTCATACATTGTCAACCACGCTTTATGGACACTGCTTATCTGTGCACGGTCAATTTTCATTGGCGCGATTATTTGCTAACTTTACTATGGCTTTTTCAATTGAGTTTGTAGAGTTAAAGAACGGTTACAGTATAGAGTTTCAGTTACAAAGGAAACTCTATAGAACATGTTCGGTTGTTGTTGAAATGCGTTTTATTTCTTGTATATAGTAAAATTGCGACATTTTCAAACAGTTCCACTGTTGAGTTTATTAAAGTTTAGTTCGTGTGTCTGACTAGATCGTAAGGTTTTCGTAAAAAACTATTACTGTAATTCTAGTCAGAGAGTTCACAATTTACAGTTACAGTACAGTTAAACAACGTTTTGTTGCCGTAAAAACGTTTGCCTTCGTCTTTGTGTCGATAAAACATGTGCCCGTGACTTTTTTTCGGAGATCCCGCTTAATACGGACAATTTGGCATACCCTTTAGTGTCCGTATTAACGGGGTTCCACTGTACCGCTCAATAGCTTTCATATATATGTTCACACACGAAGGTTTTATCCACAGGCAAAAAACCCTGTACAGCATGATAAACAATATCACATGAAAATGCTGCCCAGAAGCTTTCATTCGAATGGTCATACACTGGGGTTTTATCGACAGACTAAAAAAGTTAGAACCACCTTGTACAGCATAATAAACAGTACCACATAAAAGGACTGCTCAATAGCTTTCACTTGAATGGTCACACACAAAGGTTTCATTCACAAACCTTAAAGTTTAAACCACCTTGTACAACATAAAAAAACCGTTCGACATGAAAGTACTTCTCAATAGCTTTCATTTGAATGGTCACACACTAGGGTTTCATCGACAGTAAGAACCACCTTGTACAGCACAATAAACAGTACCACAGGAAAGTACTGCTCAATAGCTTTCACTTGAATGGTCACACACTAGGGTTTCATCGACAGACTAAGGAGTTAGAACCACCTTGTGCAGCATAATAAACATTACCACATGAAAGTACTTCTCATCAGCTTTCATTTGAATGGTCACACACAAGGGTTTCATCTGCAAACTAAAAAGATAGAAAAATCTATGCAACGATAGCAGAAACAGATCAACTTACGATGACATCCTCATGCAGCTCGCCTGTCCCTCCTTTCACTAAGGACCACTGTGAAGACGTTGGTGAACCAGCCAGTGACGCAACTGATGACATCCCTGAGCGGACCTCGTCATCATCATCATCTGGAGCACGGAGCTCAGATGGAAACTGATTTGATGAGTCACTAGAACACAGAGACTCAAACAACCTGGGAAATGAAAAAGGTTATTTTAGTTCAGAACGCAAAGCAAGACGTAACTTGTATCCTCAGTTAACTCAAAACGTTTTTAAGCAAAGTAGTTTTTTTCAAAAGCTAACAAAGTTGTAGAACCACTATATCTGTGATATTTAGAAAACCCCAGGTGATCGAAACTGAATTCCTACTTTATGTAAATATAAATGGGTAATTATTTCCAAGGTATAATAATTAATGAAGTTATAGTATTGACTCGAAAGATTTCCAGACGAAGTTTTTGTGGCTAGCACTAAAGAACTTGTGCAAACCGTGTCCCCCATCATGTATACTATAACAGTATAAGAGTGAAAACTTATGAATAAAGAAAACGCTTTACTAGTGTGCACGGTAAACACGAAATCTTTCCTCTTCGCCACAAAAAAGATCACTTCACTTTTGCCTAAAACTGCCGTTTTGGCGAATTCTTGTTTAGTGTCTGAAGCACTAATCGCAACTGAATTACCTGAAGTAAAAGACAGCTCCAGTTTTGTCTTTATAAACAAACATGTCTTTCCTATTGCTCACACCAAACCTGTCCAGCACACTCTTAATGGCCTTCAACCCGCGGGAGATCCCGGTCCGACCCGAAGTGTCAAAGAGCCTCTGGTGCACGGGTAGATGAGTGTGCCAAACACTGTTGCAGCCAAAATGACCGGGTTGAAAGAGAAACTGGACTTGAACAAACTTGCTTGTGACACGACCTAGAAAAAAATCAAAGCTTTCCAGGTCAGTACTAGCCTGATTTAACAGACGTATCTCTTCGCGTCATTATTTCCACCTTCCCTCCCCCCGCCCCAAACAACCGCAATCGCCTTCTTAAAAGAGGCGTCTGAGATTCAAGCCGAAAAAGTCCAAGCTGATGAAGCAGCTCTGGAGAGATCTATGTAGTAAAATCTTACACTGCTTCCTAGATTTCTGTGTTTCCTCCTACCCAGATAAGCGGAGAGAAACGCTAACAGCTGAGAGAATGACGCTTAAAATATAGCATGTTTCGTCACTCGACCAAAACTCTGGGCAATTTGTGGGACGATGAGACGCCATCTAAGGACAGTCCCTCGGCCGTAGACATCCCAACAAATCTTGTCACAGGCCCTAAACAAGCCAAACATTGAAATGAAAACAAAGGTCACTTTCCCTTAGACAGAACTGGCCCGCCAGTCCGTTGGTTTTGAATGTCAAAAGGGCCTTTTACATGAGATTTTCCCACAAATCCACTACAACACTGTAAATATTTATATATTGACTGATTTGACAGGACAAATCTGAATAACAACGGAATTCCGTTCTCGAATATTCCGGTCTGGCCGGCCAGTTCTGACTAATGGAAAGCGCCCTGATAAGTTTCACCTAGTTTATGGCTGAACTAAAGTTGACACAGAACTACGTAAACCATCACTAGACGGAGGCTAAATTGTATTTACCACAAAATGGATTACCCATTACACCCTCGTTTACAAGTGCCACGCAGCTCGCGAAAATGTTTCCGTTAATCATTTATGGTTTACCCGAAGTTCGCGTAGAGCGTTTGGAGTGGTGTAATACGTGTAGCTATTGGTTTACACCACGACTTTCTAAAACACTGTATAAGCTTTGTTTTACATAATGGCCTCATCCTACCTTTGCTATCTCCTTTGCTGATATGAACTCCAAGAGGTGATACTGAGATTTGAACATCCTCGTGCTTCCAGATGTCCTCGTCAGACTCAGGAAACAACATCGAGTTACAAATCTTGGTCTCATACAACTCGTGTAACAACATACGCTGTTAATAAAAGAAAAAGAACACTCAACAGTAAGTCATTGCACTGCATTGCACTGTACTGCACTGCGCTTTCTCTCTAAAGGGCCTGTTTACATGATTCCGGAATGACTTTCATTCCGGAACAAAACTCGTTCCAGAATGAAGTTCGTTCTGCAAATGTTCACATGACAGAGTCGACCGGCTCAACCTTTCACGTGCATGACTTTCGCGGGCGATTAAAAACAAAGATGGGGCAGGCTTCGCGCAAACATGTCATTGTGCCCATTTATGGCCACATTTGCAGTTGTAACGAGTAATTTGACTATAGGGCTGCTTCTTTGGGCTTAACAGATTCATGAGATGCGGTTTCATCTCGGAACGAAATTCATTTTGTGTTAAACATGATACCAGAATGAAATGTCATTCCAGATCGAAAATTTCATTTCAAACATTCCCTACCTGATTAACAATGCGGCATGTTTCATGAATAGCATTCGTGACCATCTCTACCAGACCATTAGCTTTTGTTGCACAAAACGCTTTAGGATCATCTGACTCTCTGTGTTAAAAAAAAAAAGACAAAAAATGACTGTTAGTAATCATAAAGCTTACAATGGTTTATTACCATAAAAGCATGAAAAAAAAAATCTTCACGGTACAAAATAAAAAACCGTTCAACTTGATGTACAAGTGATAACCCAGCGTACTAAAATTTAATTAACGCAACATGCATTGCACACGTGCATATGCTGAACGTGACCAATATATGAAAGAAACTTTGATCCACATTTCTTAATTTAAACACAGTTAGGCACGATGGTAAACAAACCCTTTACCAGTTTTGTGTTAAGAAGAAGCGAAGTCAACTCATGGGAGCTGTGTTGAACGCAACTAAGCTTAGAAACAACACAGCTTTTTTATCGGTCCAGTACCTTCTCCTACTTTAGATCTGTTTGATCATAATATTCCTAATAGGGGAGTCTTTGTTTACAAAATTTGCCTCATTGGCATAAATGCTTTACTTTCTGATCGAGCTACAAAAATATCGGGTATGAATACTGAAAGTACATAGTACGATTTACTTTCGCTATAAATTTGAGCCTGATGTATAATATAATACTTTTTCTATGACGCCGGTTTGAAAACGTGATATTTTACAAAGAATGTATGGGCTCATTAGCGCTTTTGCCACACAGAAATTTTGCGGTTTTTGAACAAAATGAAAACAATAACGACAGCAAAGATCGCCCTATATACTTACCTCCGATGAAAGAAGATAGCCACTTCATTATCAAATATCCTCATCACAAGCCAAAACTGTAAATACTCTTCAGCGATCTCGCTAGCATTCTGCTCCTCTTGCCGCGGAGTACGTGGACTGGGTGAACTACCCTCGTCTTCCTCTGTTGCAGTGTATCCGGAGTCAGCTGTGGTGACGTCTACGGCAGGCATGATTAACTTCCCAACCGGGGTGCTACCAGCAGAAGAAACAAATGAAGAGTCCTTGACTGGGGTGACCGCAGCTGGGCTGTCTGGCTCCTCTTGTGTGGGAAGCTGCTTGCCTACCTGGCCGAGATGCGGGTGTTTAGGGGGTGGTGTTCTCTCTCCGTCCTCCGCGGTGGCGTCTTCTTGTGAAACATTTACTGCTGGTGGTTCAATGGAAACGTCTGAATCACTAACGTCTTCTTGAGTGTTTGTTGACTGCTTCTCTTCGTATATAGCCAAAAGGCCATCATTAGCTGCAGCGTGGTGCTCAACAGTGTTTTCTACTTTAGAAAACGTTGTAGTTTCTTCGTCTCCCTTACTGGAATCCGCGAACCCTTTTGGAGTTGTAGCACCATTTTGATTATCCACTGATTTCTGCTCCTGTTTCACCAAACCACTCGTTTCTCCTTCTAGAGCCAACGGCGACACCACAGCAACCTGCTTCTCAACAAAACTAGTCAAATAGTAATACTTCTCAGTCTCGTTCAGCACATATTCGGGCAAGCTGATCTTTTCAAATTCTTTAACAAATAACTCTAAGCTCTGTTCAGCGCCATAGACAAACTGCAGGCGAACGTGACGGTTAATGCAGGAAGGATGGTCCCCAGGTTGTTTTACGTGGTGTTCGACTTTTTCAAGCATTGACCTGCTAACTGGTCCAATATGGCGGAGTTCAGAGACGATTTCGTCTTGTAAAAGCCATCGGATATCGTCGCATGTGCTGGTTACTGCCAAACGCTGGGAATGACGAAGACCATGGAGAGGATCCACGCTATTATTTCTAGAAATAATGAAACTGCTTTAGACAACACTTCAATAACTTGCATCCTCATTCGTTGTAAACTGCTTAATTGCAGTCTGTCTAAGCCGGTCCCCCGCAAAGTGTTGTAAAGCGCATTGAGCATATGGAAATGCGCTATATAAATACCGTCATTCATTCATTAGTATAAACTCAGCCGTGTTCCATTGGAAATCCGGGAATCTGATTGGTTCTCCCATTGATTTCTATTCGCCGATAGAACACAATCGCGCGCGCATTGCTCTGTACAGGGTCAATTTTTTCTTTATTTTTGGCTTAAAAAACATAAAATTGTAGGGTTTGGACTACAATTCTGCGCCTCGTTGACTATTCGCTCATAGAAAACTCGGGCTCGTAGTCTAAATTGTTAATTAGAAACTAGGGATCAGATCTCTAACGAGAACTCTTTTAAAGAGGGCTTTGTCACGGATTTGACCAGATTTTTGAACAGCCAAAATTTATTTTTGTGTCGCAGGAAACCTAAAAATAACAGTCCACTTTTATTAACAATTGTTATATTAGAGCAATGAAACTGTTAACAAGCGTCTTTGGCTGCGGGTGACAAGGATGGAAATGGATTGCAACTTGGTAAGTGAGGTAAAATTTTCAAGATGTTTCTGTGCGTCTTCAAAAAAAATATATT
>NW_027558560.1:0-9769 GCF_052425735.1 Oculina patagonica
TATCATCTGACCATAACAAAAAAAACTCGCTTCAGGGCAAAACTGCTGAAACGTTTGCATTGCTAAGCAGTATCTTAACTGGCTGATAACGAACTTTTCTTTTTCACGGTTCTATTAACAATAAGTTTGATACTGCGTAGCCGAAGGCCACGAGCTTCCCAGAGGAGTCCGAGGGCAAGGCCTCCCGGAATTGTTTTGAAATGAATAAGCGCTGAGATGCAATCGGGTGCATTTTAAGAGACAATTAATGTCCTTAGACAGGGAATACTTACTTCATGTGCACTGACCTCGTCGCGTCTGGATGAATTTTCCTATATAGTTTCTTATATACTCAGAAGGTGATATGCTTCTGATATACTGTAATGATAACAATATTTTTTGGGGGGGAGACAGCGCATTTTTTTTTTTTTTTTTGGGGGGGGGGGGGAAAGCTTCTACCCCTTCTACCCAGAACCCTGGGTATAGTTTTCAAAGCCACTTTAACTTAGACATCATGCATTTAAACGTTTGGAAATCACGCTAAAAACATCGATGAAACGCAATGACCATAGCAGTGGACTTCCAGTTACTTTCTACCTTCCTATAACACAAGCCCTCCCACGTAACATTTTATAGAGACATTTTTAGTTGCATAAACCTTACCTTTTCCAGAGCGAATCTTAACCAACTGGACTTCAGAGTCCATAGAATTTGCTTGAGCCAGTAACTTTGACTCAGCCTCCTGTCTCATGAGAACTTTCTTCTCAGAAGGAGAAACCAAAGGACAGCCAGACAAACTGTAAAACAGAACAATGGGGTCAGTTTGTAACAGAAACCCTTTGTGCTTCGCCGGCGGACAAGGAAAACAATTCAGTTAATGACAAAGTAGTGGAAAACAAATAACATTGTGTGAGAATCAGATGAGCTGGGCATTTTTCATTCAATAATTTCTTTAACCTTATCTTTTAGCAGCTTCTGCAAGAAGTTTCATTTTTTAGACCACCACAGGATCCCAAGAGTAGTAAGGCTTGTTCGTTATTTTATTCCTTAGGGTGACTGTACACAGGCTATTTTTTCCTTTTATTTCTTTGTTCTCTACTATTCATACCATTCCGGGGCATGATTTTTATTTTATTTTTTTATAGAGGCGGGGAGCCCCCTTTAAAAATGCTCAGCACATTCCAGCTGTCAATGAATGAACGCTTCTTCATTTACATCGTGCTTACCTTCTATGGGTACTGAACTGACCGCTGGAATGTCCCGTCCCATCACATCCTGGAGTGGGACACCTGAAAGGAAACAAAATACAAGTGTGAATCAGTGTGAGCTAAGAACAAAACACAAAGACAAGATTTGGCTGTTGACGTGACTAAATCATACAATATTCATAAGAACGTCTAGAGCACTGTGCTTGCGTATGTTGTCTTGTGCTTGTGCTTGTCGCAAGTGTGAACATCCTTGCGCTCATCTCAGAAGTGTGAACCAGCCTTAAAGCACATATCTTTAGTTAAAAAGCAATTCTGATTCATTAAAGTACTTACATCGGACCATTTTTCTCAGACTGCGAACCACTTCCACCTGAGAAGTAGAACAAAAGTGAACAATGAGAAAAGAATTCTACACTATACGCAATGATGATGATACAATTTTCAATTCCAAATCAAGAGAATTCAAAAGAGACAATTGCCACTCACTCTTATACATAAGAGTAACGCGGTAATTGTTTGTGTTTGACGTACTCCTACCTGCTTCAGCATTTTGAAGAGCAAGCTTTGGCGCCAGAGGACAACCAGACAGACTGAAAGAGTCAAAACAGGAGTATTTTACTTCCACTGCATCAAAAAAGAAACTATAATACCTTTAAAAATTAGAACACAGGGTTGGGTTGTTCAAAGCACGATTAACCAGGATTAGGGGAATTTATGTCAGTTTTTTAACTTTTCAGTTGGGATTTCTGTTTACATTTTCTGTCCTCCAGTTTTGTAGGCAACTAATCTCAAACTCCTCAAAAACATGAGCATCAAAAAACATTTTTACAAGAGAAATTGAACTCATGATCAACGTTTTATCCTGGGTAAGTGTAAATCGGCTTTCAAACAACTCGGCCCAGAAGTTCGTCATACTTTTCTGTTAACCCATTGCTGTTCGGAATTTTGAGTGGAGTAAAACTTACTTTAAACGTCTGACACGTACGTGAACTCTCATATTAAATGTTTTTTATAAAGCTTTGTTGTTTGACGTGACAAATATCCAAAAATATTATATTACTTTAAACCTACGAGCGTTTAAAATTAGAGGATTCTTTCCCTTCTGTGAGGCCTGATGGTTAGTGAGTTGCACTAACATTTGTAAGATTAAGAGGTCTGAGTTCTAGCCCTGGCCGGGGCGCTGCGTTGTGTTCTTGGGCAAGACACGATACTCTCACAGTGCCTCTCTCCGCGAATGTTAATAGATGAAAACAGGTACTAACAAGTGGTCGTGGAGGGGGGGGAGCCAAGGTAACAATGCTGGGGGCTAACCTGCATCGGTAGTGCGATGTAGCGGCTAGCACCTGTGATTCTCCTAGTCATTAGGGACTCTTGAGCCACCAGGCCCCGAGAAGATTAATTTTTTACTTTACATACCTTCTGTGTGAGGCGTACTTGCCAGTCACATGGCCTGTTCCATCACACCCAGCAGTGGGACACCTTCAATGAAAAGAGACATCACTTAACTCGACGCACTGAGAGTAACGGCTGAATTCAAACTACTCACTGCGTTATCTTAAACACATACATGAACCTAACTTCTTGATGTTCCTGCTGCTGCATTTTGGCCGCCAGTGGGCATCCTGATAAACTGAGAAACAAAACAAGCATACAGTCAGCTCTCTCTTAACGGACACCTCTAAAAGACGGACACCTGGTGTTGGTCCCGTCCCTGCCATTTTTCAGTCATTTTACTGTAACTAAACTTCCTATAAGACGAACACCTCTATAAGACGGACAGTTGGAACCGGTCCCGACAGTGACCGTCCCAGAGAGAGTTGACGTAGTTGTAAAATAATTATCAAACCTTTCAGTCTTGATGGAAAAAGATCATGTTAGTACAAGAAAATGACTTAAATTAAATTAAGTGGCATCAAGTCCTACCTCCTGTGAGTTGCATATTGGCCTGACACGTGGCCCCTACCATCACAGTTTGGAGTTGGGCAACTAAATACAAAAGAAACAAAACCAACCAGACAAGTTATTATTTGTCAACAGTAACTGAGTAATCTTTGGGTCAACTTTAGAGGAATCGAGCCAAATAACGCATCTTCTCCTAGTAAAGTCGGCTAATGTTACGATCTGCTCTGCTAGTTGAAGCGCAGGAGTGTTGCGTGTTAGTGACTATTTGAAATAGCATTATGTAACGAAAAAAAGTTCAAACAAACAAAACCCAGCAACACAATCTTAGTTTAGTACTGTCTTCACACACCTGAGAAGTTCTTTGGGTTTTCCATCAGGTCCTGCAAATGTTAAAAAAGAAACTGTATTATTTTATAAGAAGATATGCACTGGATGCAGTAGTGTAGCTGCCCTTGTAAGCCTGTAATTCTACTGGTCCTCTAGTGCAGCAGATATAACTTTATTGTTTTGGGGGCCGGGTATTGTTCCTGTTGTTTGCTCTATTTTTCTCTCAAAGGGTAGCGAGCCATTCATGTGAGACCATGCAATAGCTGCTGTCCGACCCTTTCTGGGTGGCCCATTGCTTAGTCAACAACCTCTAATGTATTGTGGAGCAGTAACACAGTGTATTAATAAAAAAAATATATATCTTACCAAACTCACGCTTTACTGGTGTTTTTGGAAGGGGCACATTCCTGACAACCCTTGGACAGCCAGAGAGGCGACGATGAGTGGCAAAACGGCCATTTACATGGCCTGAACCATCACAGCCTTCTGTGGGGCAACTGAATCAAAGAAAAAAATATTAGTTTAGTGGACGGTGTATCAACCATGCTTTGAAGAGCACAAAGCCAAAACATCATTACAACGTTGTAATCAGCTTAGGTTGAAGGTTCAAGGTTCAAAACATTGAAGATATTTTTGATGGACAACTTCTGACAAAATCATGTTAATAGTTTGGTTCCTTTCCCCAAGGAGGAGGATAGGGCCAGTGTGTTAAAAAATAACTCTTTTATAAATGGACTACAGAACTTTTATAAAACCTTGAAATTGTCACCTTTAAATTTAAGACTATAAAAAGGTTACTGATAGAAACTATCAAAAGTGAAGCATATAGTTTACATACCCAATAAACTTTGAGGCACCTAAGGACAGGAAAAAATAAAACAAAATTAAATTAATTAACATTACTATCTCAAGAATTAAGACACTTAGCAGAAACAAAAGTTTGGTGGTGCATTTTACAGACAGCTGTAAGGGTTTGACATCTGTGATATTTGAAATCAACTTGCAGTCTCACAATCTTTACTCTGAAGACAGTGGAAAATAAATGTCAACTGTTGTGATTTTTCTTGTTACTTTGTCGAACGCAGGTAACCTAACAGCTAGTGCCGTGGCTTCTGTATCTAAGGTCTGGGGTCATGCCTTAGCTAGGGTAGTTGAGTTGTGTTTTTGGCAAGAAAATTGATTCTTACAGTACCTCCTTTCACCGAGGGGCAGTACCACTGTACATTGTTCAATATGCAAGGTAACATGTTAAAATGCTTAGAGAGGGTGGGGGGGGGGGGGGGTAAATGTGGTGTGTGGAAGGCTAATTTAGGTAGGAATTTCTGATTCATTAGCATCATGCCCTTGGGGAATAACAATTCTCCTAGCCACTTTGTGCTACAGAACCTAGTTAAACATGGGCCCCAGTGAACCATCTCCATTGATCCTTAGGACCATCAAAACAGACTTAACCTTTTACCTTTCCTAACAAAAGTAATCAACACTCGCTCACCTCTCCCTCCTCCATAATCAGAGTCTTCACCGTCATCTTTGAAATCATCCTCTTCAGATGAACTCTCAGATGACGACGTGTACTGCACCACTTCCTTTGCTTCCAGACACATCTCATCTGAACTCACTTGGCCATCGTCGTCGTCGTCATCATCACCATCATTATCACCAACTTCTGATTTAATGGTTCTAATAACAGTGCGATTCTCAGAATCCTCTGCTGAACAGTCCTTTGGAGAAAAATCTTTCGACAAAGGAGCCAAATTACCACTCATGACAGAGTTGGCAACAGCAACGGCAGTTGTTGCCGAGATGATGCTTGGCATAGAAAATGGTGTAAGAGTAACAACCGGTGTTGTCGATGTACAAGTCACCGATGGAGACTCAGCTTTTGTTTTGGGTGGCTTGCTTTTTGGAAATGTAAAATGAACTGGGGAATCTTTATTGTCAGAATCAAAGTTGAGTTCTTTCTTGGCTGAGTTGTCTTCAGTGCTTGAAGCAGAAGAAATTCCCGAGTCTGGAGATGTGGGGCTTTCCTGAGGCAGCGTCTTGTCTGTTAGAATGTACTTTGGTGGGCGTGCTAAAAGAAAACACGACCAGCTCAATTAAAATGAGATGCAATTAGGACAATTTGAAAACACATTCATCAAGCTAAGGACATCATAATTCTAAAAATACTTTTATTCTGAAACAAAGCACTGAATCAATACCAAAATTTGCATATATAGAGACTAATGTTTTGTTTGTCTAGCATATGTGAAAAAATCAGCCTTGTAGGATGAGCAATTTAGATTTTAGAATTTAATGATGTCAGATTAAATAAACAACGTGCAAGTATTAAAATTATTTGATAAAAGTTGACACTGGCTTAAAATATGTACAGGACGTTTCAGCTACTGCTGTAGCCTTCTTCAGCAATATGTAAATTTAAAACGGCGTCCTTGGTGTTATAGGAATAAAAACTAAAAAATGCAGAAAAAGGTGATAAGGAATGTACTGAATAAAATGGGGGCTGGAATTCTAAAAACGCGACTAAAAAGGATAGAATAGGGGGTGGTATGCAAAATTGTTAAGTTTCTTATAAATGTTCGGGAATGCTACGTGTTCATTAATAGCGTTTCCATCTCGGACTTTACATATTGCCGAAGAAGGCTACAGCAGTAGCCGAAACGTCCTGTACATATTTTAAGCCAGTGTCAACTTTTATCAAATAATTTTAATCTTATCATGCCTGGCTACAAAACCAGATATTTTTAAACGTGCAAGTAATTGAGCCTTGACTTACTTTTCTTGTGCGGTGGTGTAGTTGGTGGACTCTTGCACTGCCGAGCAGTCTGCTTTTGAACAGTGGCAAGGGGACAACCTGAAAGACTGCAATAATAGATTTATTACATATAACTTGAGTGTTACAGGAGGAAAAGATGAAATATTCAGCTGCTTCTAAGTGATACGTACAGTATGCAGAGAGAAAAAATGATACCTTCTGTGTGATGTGTATAACCCTGTTCTGTGTCCAGTACCATCACAACCAGGGGTGGGGCACCTAAAGAAAGAAAATAAAGGTTACATACAGTCAAGCCCATTTTAATGAACACCCTGTCAAATTTAAGAAGTCAGACCTTTCTAAAGCAGAAGGGACATTATTTGTTCCATGCTGTACCAAATCATTTACTTCATTTTCCTCCAGGAAGCAATGACTACATCTTACCTGGCTCCATTATCATCTCCACCTCCTGACATCTTACCTATAAGTTTATCAAATAATACAAAAAGTTTCAGGCAAAATAACCAATTATATATTTTTGGAATAATATTTTTTTGCCACATCAGAACTGCAACAGTTTTGTTTCACTTTTAAATGGCACTGTTTATGAATATAACAGGGCTGCAAATAACAGTTGGTCATCAGAAATTGGCCGACCAAAATTTGTTGGCCGTCAAAATCCCAATCGTGGTCGGACATGATGTCCGGACAATTGTTTGATCGTAAATCATTTTATGGCAACGATGAATAAAAATCTGTCCGACCACAATTTTGTTTTGTCCGACCAAGATGGTGTCTAAGTAGGACATATGTCCTTTTAAGTGAAAAAAAATTATTTGCAGCCCTGATATAACCCAAGCCCCACTACTCTACCAGACCCACTAAAGTTCTAGATATTCAGTAAATGAAATCCCATCCCGAAAGAAGAAGGTATTTTTTTATTACTGAAACTGACAATTCAAGACTGGATGCAACAACCTAATAAACCAGATTAGTATTCTTGGTATTGGCTTGGAACATGCTTGCAATGGAGGCTAATGCAGGAGAATATCATTAAAAAGAGCTCCATGTCATTTCCATTTGAAAAAATTCCCATTGCAGGCTAGTTCCAGTTCAATGCCGAGAATACGATATGACACTAGCAACGACAGGGGTGCAAATAACAGTCGGTCATCGGACATTGGCCGACCAAAATTTGCTCATGTCCGACAAAATCCGAATTGTGGTCGGACATGATGTCCAGACAATTTTTGATCATAAGTGATAACTTGTAAGTGGCCTTTTGTTTTTGGTGATGTCCGACAACAATTTTGTTTTGTCTGACCAAGATGGTGTCTTAGTAGGACATATGTCCTTTCAAGTGAAAAAAATTATTTACAGCCTTGAGCGATGATTAAAATATAATTTAATGATGATAGTATAGTAGTATAACTTACCATTTTTATCTTTTTCCACAGAAATCCTCCTTGGGCATCCATACAGACTAAAACATAAAAGAGGATTTTTGAGTTTTTTACCCATATATATTTGTTACAACTTAAAATAACCTCAATTAGATTAATCATTGACATAGCTGATTTGCCAGTTCCTGCATGGACACAGAATGGCATAAAAACGCAAGAGTCAGTCTCATGTACTACTGTACAAATGACACAAACCTTCTGTGAGAAGCAAACAATCCAGACTTGTGTCCTGAACCATCACAACCAGGAGTTGGACATCTGTGATTAAAAAAAACGAGAAGGGTCGTCAACATAACTTAAATACCAATTTGCTATTACACTAACAGTTTTATTATAGCTAACAGATAAGTGAAGCATCTTTTTTTATTCAAGACATATAATTACCTTGAAGACTCTGAATCGGCATCCTTATCTGTTGATTAATAAGAGATAGTGAGTTTTTTCTGGCACTACTGAAATGGGTGTTTTTATTGCTATACTAGCTCAGTGAAAAGCAATTACAACAGATTCCACCACCTCTCCAAATATTTATTTCACTGTAAGTTAGTAAGCCAGGGTCTGGGTTACTAGCTTGGCTGGTCACCAGGTATGCTCAGAAACCCGACAAAGGTTCACAAGGAAGTTCTACAATCCTAGACAAAAGTCTTGGGACACTAACAATAATTATTTTGACGAATAATTGACATTGTCTTAACCTCCCTCCCCTCCCCACCTCATATGCAATGTTAATTTCTATCCATCCAACCTAGCGACAACATTTCAAAATTCTTTTGGTGGGGAAATGGGTTTGGAAAGTTGAACAATGTCTTCTCAACGTAAAAGAATTTGTCACTGAGCACTATTTCCTTAAGTGCGATTTTTGTCCAGGATTGTACATTGTAGATTTAAACAACAGACTGAAGTCTCATTAAATTATGTTCAATCAATTAACCTCCACTGTCTGTTCTTGAAAACCTCCTGTTAGTTTTCTGCACATAGGGGCATCCATAGACACTGAAAAATAGATACAAGGTAAACTCAACAAAGCGTTGGTCCTTGGTGTTTATTGAAAGCACTGGGTTCTAAGGGACCTATAACCTGTCCATTTTTGTACAAGCCTCACATGGCTTCATCAACAATGCTAGCCCACTGTAGGTTTCCTGACACCATTTTTTCAGGTTGTCCAAACAGATTCTGTTCAGATCAGATCAGATATGCCTGGGTGCAGGGACATGCCATGAGACTAAAATATTTGCATTTGGCACAAGGCCACAAACAAGAACATTATTAATGGTCAAAACTCAATCCATAAAGGAGGGGGACATGGGGGTTTGCGGTGTTGCTCATTTTTTTTATGCGGTAATGCGGTGAATAAAATTAAATCTTGCGGTGTTGCGGTGATCTCAAACCCTACGGTGTGCGATGTTTGTGTTTTTTAATCTACGGTGTTCGGTGAAACGAAATTATTAGCGGTCTAACGGTTTCTTGTCTAACACTTGCATAACTACATTAAGCCTTTTCCGCTCGCTTCGCTCTCGTTACCCCCACTCGCTTCGCTCGCGGAACCCCACTCGGGAGCCTGGTCGCAGGCTAAACTACATTTATCTCTGTTATCTTTGTTAAATATTGTCTGTTTAATCTTTAAACCAATCCTAATACGTCTTTATTGATAAGTAACTTGATTATATTGCGGTGACGGTGTTTCATCAAATTTTCTTGAGGTGATGCGGTTTTTATGTATTATTTTTGCGGTGTTGCGGTGTTCAGGGTCCCCCCGTGTCCCCCTCATAAAGGAGACCAATCTGGTTGTGGCTCAAGCTTTTTTACCACTAAAATATACCATTTTTCATGCCTGATTAGTCTAGACCACTGACACAGCAGTATGGCAGCATTTTTAATTTTTTCACAAGGAACCCTTTATGAGATCTTGACAGCTTAAAAAATTGGCATTCATTTCTCTCCTGAACTTAATTAAGACCAAATCCCATAATTTACAGCCCGAAGCAAGATGTCAAGAACTCCGTCCCTGTTCATATGGGTGCCCAAGGCCTTAGACCTCTGGATATGGACTCCAAGACACACTAACACAATGTAATAATTAGCCCAATATATCTGTTCTGATGAGCCACTTGGCTCGACAGCAGGCTTTTTTAAAT
>NW_027558561.1:0-9778 GCF_052425735.1 Oculina patagonica
TATGGAAAACGACACTTGGCGGGAAGTTTGTTGTAATCTCCATGGCGGCATTCTCACAGAAGAGAGTTGTAAAGAAACGATTTCACTTTTTGCTATCTTCATTTGCCACAGAGGAGAAAACCAAGTTGTCTCAGTGGATTCAAGAGCTTGGAGGAACATACTATGAGACGCCTGTAAGCTTTGCAAGTTCTAAACATTAATTTAAGTAGTCTAAATGCTGCGAGCGAAGCGCGAACGTTCGCGCTTCGCACCTTCCAACGATTTCCGTACCAAACGACGTCGACGAAAGTTTTCTCCTAATTTCCGTCGACTTTCTACAGCGTGCGGCGATCAAAGGCACTTAATGCTAGATTTACTGAAAATCATCTTTCCATCTGCCCTTGCAAACGGGCAAAAATCGCTCGTCGACTCATGAAGATGAGAAGGAGTGATCGAATGGGCTATTGCATTTAATATCCGCATCCCCCTGTTGAGGATAGGTCTTTTCAGGTCTTTCATTCTTACCCCCAAAAGAAATCCGTTAAAAACGTCTAAAATGCCTTATACCCCAATGAAATTCTTTGAAAATGTGCTAAACCCTCACGAATTCCATTAAAAACACTATTTTACTCCTAAAAATTTCATAACTTTTCACCCATTCCCCTAGAAGAAATCAATTATATTTTTGTCTTACCTCTGAGGAAATCCATGGATTTTTGCCCTTACTCCCAAAGAATTTCACTGTTCCTCAACAGGTCGGAAGCAAAAATTTTATGCAATAGCCCAATTTCGAATTGCGCACATTTGACGACTGATTTGATAAGAGAGCGTGCGTAAGAGCTCTTCGCCTCTCGTTGCAGTTTGATCCGAATTTTGTATCCTTCCATCCGATTACCCTACTAGATTATCATTTTAAAGGGATTCCGACAGCTAAGGGCCTGATTACATGAGCCGGGCTGGCTCGGTTTGCCGAGATCTCGGCACGTCTGTTAAACGGAACAAAAATCAACTTCGCGATTACATGACAACCGAGCCAGCCTGGTTAGCCGAGATCTCGGTATCGCGATGCCGGGATCTCGGCTAGCCAGGCTGAAAATTTTTTCCATGTAATCGTGTTAACCGGGCAAGCCCGGCTAAGCGGGCCAGCATTAAATTTCTATTCCGAGCACAATATTCGACAAAAAAAATCAATGCTACTCCTTCTAAATAGGATGCAGAGGTAACGTAACCCATCCAGCTGCATAAGTGCAAAAAAATTAACCACCAAAATGCCGGAAAAGGGTGATTAGGATCATTAGTGATCTGATCATTCATGCTAAAACCGGGCTGAAAGTCATCTCGGCAAACCGGGCCAGCCCGGCTAACCGGGCTCATGTAATACCGGGCTGAAAGTCATCTCGGCAAACCGAGCCAGCCCGGCTCATGTAATCAGGCCCTAAGAAATTTTAATTTAAAGGCATACAATTTGATTGCACCAAACTCGAAATGGATTATTTAAGCTTATTGACCTGAAATCAAAATGTGCTTCGTGTCGATTTCCATTGATTTTTTTTCTATTTTATGATTACGTTTAAACACATAAAAAACAATGACTGAACTAGACCTGCAGGCCGTACTTTATACTCACCTTAGAAGTGAGAAGGAGAGACAGCAGCTAGAAAATAGGAAACAAGATAGGAAAAAGGGACTTTATAATCACAGGCTCGTGCAACATAATTCCCTTTTGCTGATTAGTCAGCATGTCACATATTTAGTGTTTTTTTTTTAAATAAAATAGATTTAATAAAAAAGGTTCATGGCAGTTCATAAAATTAACATAATTTTTCATTTTAATTAGCACTTTGTAAGGAGCTGCACACATGTTGTCTGTGGAAAACCAAGTCGAGGTGAAAAGTTTCTTTGTGGCTGTGCATCAGGTAAATACTTTATAGAATAGCTTTACTTTTGCCGGTACCAGGACTAGCTGTAAAAAGGGGAGGGGGGGGAGATGGAAGACTGAAAAGGTAAATTATACGGTATGATCCAGTTCTAACCATCAGAAAAGCCTTGTAGCCTAAATAGAGTGTATTTATTACATGAAGTGTACATGCTTTGCAGCCTTATGCTCCACTAACAGGAGCGAAGAGGATGAGTGTGATGGTCCAAGGGCATCCACTCCTGACCGTCCACTCCCTAGCGACCCAACAGAGAAGGCTGGTCAGGAGCAGGTGACTTGGACCATTTACTCCCAGCGGTTCAGGGAAAGAGGCTGGTTAGAAGTGGATGTCCTTGGACCATCCATTCCCCAGCAGCTCAGGCCAGGGAAGGAGATGGTCAGGAGTGGATGGACTTGTACCATACAAAACTCTAAACATATGTCAAAAAACTGTAGAAAATATAAAAAGTGAGACCCATTTGGTCTATGAAAACAGATCAAGTTAAAGTGTGTAGTATTGCTATATAATTTAAATTGTGATTTTGAAAAGTTCACAGCGTGAGTCAAAATGTGAAGTGTCAGCCTGCATTTATTTGTAGGCAAATGGATTTTAAGGAGAGAGTTCATAGAGGACAGCTTCAAAGCTGGAAAATGGTTAGATGAAGAGTTATATGAGTGGAATGAGCAGTGCTCAGCTGAAGGAATTTCTGCTGCTCATCTGTCTTCGCCTTCTCGCTGGAGGAGAATTCTGCAACAAAACAGGGGACCATTTGATGGCTGGAAAGCATTGGTGGCTGTTGCAGATTCCAAAAAAAGAGCAGCATACAGGACGTATGTCTAGTACATGTAAACTGCTTTAAAGCATAATGCCAGTTGGATGTCGTGTCAGTGTTTTCCAAACCATTTACCGTATTTATTCGATTAAGCGCCTAACCTTGAATAAGCGCCCACCTCGAATAAGCGCCCACCCTGAAGGTAGGAAAAGCTAATAAGCGCCCAGCCTTGAATAAGCATCCAACCCTCACCCTACAAAAAACTAAAGTACACAAGAGAGGTATTGATTATTAAAATTGACTTAGAACTTTTAAGAAGATAACCCCCATGACCGATGTTTTTTAGTATTTTACAGAAACTTTCAATGAACAGTTAAAAATTCTGCTTTGGTACGCCTTAACATTGTCTTACTTTTTATTTTTTTTGTTACAAAAATAAACTTACTATTACGTGAAAATCATGAAAATTTAATAAAGCGTCCAGCCTCGAATAAGTGCCCACCTCGAATAAGCACCCGACCTCTCAAAGGTCCAAAAAAGTTAATGAGCGCCCAGGGCGTTTAATCAAATAAATACGGTATACGGCTGGTCTGCATACATGTAGTTAAGAGACCCTTTTCTTTTTTTATATGGAAGGCATGGTGGCCAGATGGTTAGTGTGCTGGACTCTGGATCGAGCGGTCCGTGTTCGAGGCCTGGCCGGAGCATTGCTTGGTTTTCTTGGGCAAGACACTTTTATTACTCTCATTGTGCCTCTCTCCACCCAGGTGTGAAAATGGGTACTGTCGGAGCTACTGCTTGGGAGGTTACCCTGCAATGGACTAGCACATCCCATCCAGGGGGAGGGGAGGAGTGTAAATACTCCTAGTGGCTTAATGCTACTGAAACCGGGATAATATATGACCTGATGAGCTAAATGTACTTGGCTCGACAGCAGACTTTACCTTAAGAAGGCTTTTATATATAGTTTTAACACTGACTCAATTTGCCCAACCCCATACAGGAGCAAAGTGGATTGCAAAAAACTCTAATTTGTGTCCAGTTCTAAAAAAGAAGACATTTATTTGTGTCTTTAGGAGATTAAGTACCAAGTGGTGAGATGAGGTTTCTATAACTTCCTCCACCTGCACTGCACCTCAGTGACAGAAAGAAAACAAGAACAGCCATGTCATTGGCATACATCAGTAATGTAGAAAATGTTTGAAATATGATAATGTATAGTACTGGTTTATAGGTGTGATTTCCCTTGTTGTCATCGTTGGGTTGTTAGAGGTAGGTTGTGCAGTCCTTGTGAGTGGAAAGCCACCATACTCTGCCTGCCTTGCTTCCAAGCTCACACATGTATTTGTGGAGAAAGCACTTGAAAAGGATGTGCAAGCTCTTCAGAGTGCAGGGGTCAAATGTCTGTCAACTGATTACATTCCAGAATTCATACTTCAGGTGGAATAAAAATCTTTCTATATAAAATGTACATGTAGGTAAAGACCAGTGCAAGGTTTAGTTATTATGTGTACCATGAAAATCTTTAAACGTTAATCAGAAGACATTTATTTTCTTAAAATTAATTGGCCCTAAAAATAGTTAAGTGTGGGTAGGCACATACATGTATATTAAACATGTACATTTCTTGTATGTTTATTCAATGTTCATTTGTTTGTCCACTAGGATCCTCCTCCTGCCGTTGAGGCATTTCTTATTACAGCTTACAGCTCACCAGTAAATAGCCAGACAACTGAGAAACTTCGAAGGACTGTTAGTAGGTCCAAGAACACTCCTGTTCTAAGCAGTTCTACCACGGAGGTCACTGGTCGCATTCAGTGTAGAGTTGGAAAGGCAAATGACAGCAGCATATCAACTTCCAAAGCTAAGGCAAATGACAGTGGCATATCAACTTCCAAAAGGCAAAGGAAAATGACAGTGGCATATCAACTTCCAAAAGACCAAATTCTATCTCCTTCATTGGAAGGGAGAATGGCACTGTGTCAACTTCTCCTGGTGTTGGAAAGGAGAATGACCCTTTGCCAACTTCCAAGAAAGCAAAACCATCATTTTCTACTGGAAAAGAAAATGTCACTATGGTGACTTCCAAAAGGTCAAAGGCATCCTCGGAACTCTTGTGTACTTCAGAATCTCCAAACAAGAAACGGAAACTGGTATTAAAATAATTAATTGATATCCATGTACAAATTCACATACAAATTCAATCAATAAATCAATCAATCAGACACTTGGAAATTTATTCCTTTACCTGAGGAAAAGTGGGAAGGTTACTCCTCAGATCTAATTTACCTAGTGCTGCAAAAATTTGTTAAGTTTAATATTTTACTTACAGACAACATAACCTGTTAAAAGTCAACACTGTCAGCAACATGCTTCTTAATAAGTTGTTTAAGGTTTTCCAGGATAATTTATAAAACATTGTTAAACTAACCAAAACCAAAGTAATTAGTAAGGACACAAAGAATCCAGTGAACCAATCAAAGCTCAATGCAAATACATGTAAAAAGTGTGTTGGGAAGTCGCGATTTGTTTTTGTTTTAATTTCTGATTAGTCGAGAAAGTGGCGCGAGTTTTTTTTTTAGCCATGTCACTTAAAGCAGAACCAGAGCGAATGTGAATTACTTTCAACACTCAAATGAAACTCACTCTAATCCTATTTTAGGATGACAAGTTGGTGGGACTTAGTAGCTGTGTGGACAGGTGGAGAGCAGTATCCAGCTTGTGTGGCTCAAATACAAACAAGGTAAGTTTGTCCCAGCTAGTTTGCCACCTGTACATGCTCACATCTGTTGTATCATTTTGATGACTGTTTTGATGCATGTTTCCTTGCACTGCTTAACCTGAGTAACCTTGAACTGCTCAATATATTGTCCTCCTACACTGTAAAGTGTACCTTTAAAAAATGCCATCCTAATAATGTAGATGTGGCTCTGAAAAAAAATCATTCTAGTGTCTTTGATTGTTTGCTCATAGGTTCCTATACATCACCAGTATGAATTGGGCTGAAATTTAATGTTATGTAATTTCTTTTCAAATTGGAATAATTTTACACAACTTCACAAACTTGAAGCTTTAAACCTATCCTGATTACATAAAGGTTATCATCATCAGCGAGATTTCTGCCGACTCAAAGAACCATTCATGTTACTTACAGTGCTGGTTTGCTGTAAACAGGGCATTTACAGCAAATCAGCAGAAGAAGCCTTCCTGGCTGTAAATCATGCACTCACTCATATGTTTAAATTTTCCATACTATTACATTGCCTGTAAATCCTTGTCAAAAACAGTGAAAAAAATAACCGATTTTTTTAGTGTATGGAGAAATCAAACTTAAATTGCTGAAAAACTGTAATTTGCACCAAGCCAATTTCAAATCAAATTACATGGTATGTAAGTATGTTATATTACACTGCACATTTTTCTGTAGGTGTGTGATCGTGGTGAGTTTCCTGGGTACATTGGTGATTCAGTAGAAGGCTATCTGGAAGAATCCCACAAGTTCACAGTGCTGGGTGTTATTGGCTCTTTTCTGACATCACAGAGGTACCCTCCTCCAGCGCTACTGCACACCATGACACACAACCTGCTTTTGGTAAGTTGAACAAAATTTATGCTGCTTAATCTCACTGTGCTCACTCTGTGCTTTCATTTCTCTCCCCACAAAAGTGGCTACAGAAGTTGTTACATACCGAGTCTCATAGCGTTACGTCATCAATATGGAATGTTGAACGTCTCTCGCGCTGGCAAACTACAACAGTTTTTCGCTCTTTAGAATTCGGATCACTACAAATGTAAACGTATTCACTATTGACAAAAACAAAAGCAAAGAAATAATTGCCAAACGTATTTGTAGTTGCTACATCAAGTGTCACTGAAATCCAAAAAGAGCCTGAGGGGGTTTTGTTAGCTTGTTTTTTTGATCCGTGCATGGGCGACATCACTCTTTGTATATAAAATCGGATAAGTTGAGTTAAAGAAAAAAAAAAAAACAGCAACAACGAACAGATTGAATATCACAAGGAAGTTGTGAAAGCCTCTTAACGGTGAAACTTTTGGAATAATACAGACAATGTCACATTAAGTTTTCATTTTCTGTCACTTGCATACGAGGTTCCCATTGCTTTAGGCCGTTTAGGTGAAAACAGCGCTTTGGCAAAGTAAAGAGCGAGACAAACGAAGCGGGTTTTTATTTCAACATTTTCAGGCCGCAGTGATCCCTCGGACAGCATTCTAGTCCAGGGCTTGAAATAACAGCTGGTCAACGGACATTAATGGCCGCGGCCGCACTTAGATAGTTGACTGGGTTATTTTTTTAGAAACCCGGTTAAAAATTTCCACAAAACTTAACTCCGTTAAAGTATGGTTACCAAAACTAACTCGGTTAAATATTTTTAGCGGCCGCATTACGATCAGACCAGACTGAAGTGATGTCATGATTAAGCTATTTGAAAACAAACAAAAACGGCCGGCTTTCATGATAATTCTATTTCTTGCTCATTTCTTCTCCTGCTGAAAGATTTATTTCAATGCATTCTCGGCTTACACCGTTTTATTTCTTCCGAATGCGTTCTACGCAAATTTCAAGCCCAGTTGTTTCGAATATGTTGATCTTCAGCAGTCGTTCTAAGGCTCATCGCCATATCGAAATCGCCTTCAAATGCACGTTTTTCTAAGGAATCGGCGAAGAGACGGAAGAGATCATCAGAAACCATAGAATCCCTGTCTGAGCCAGATAATCCGCATTTCTCTGGTAGTTCTAAAGTTTACTAATAGCAAGAGAAATTATAGAATTAAGACACGAATTGTGTCCGAACACCATGTTTGCGTGTGATGGAAAAGAATATCTTCTCTTACATGGAGATGATTGACACATTTAGCAAATAAAACAATAGTTGAATCTGATAAGAAACCACTAACCTGGTTAAAACGACCCAGAAAGGTAGTTTAGAATTAACCTAACCCAGTTAAAAAATCTATTGTTCTTTGATTAATTTCCATGGGAACCGCTAACCTGGTTAAGGTTAACTATCCAAATACGCGGCCGCACTAGACATTTTTTTAACCCGGTTAATTTTAATTGATTAATTGGAAATAACTCGGTTAACTCGCCAAGTGCGGCCGCGGCCAATGTCTTTACCCTTACATTCTTTGTGTTTCAGAAATCTCCGTCTCGTGCCCAGGCCATCAAAGCGTTCGTGTTGCTTCAGCGTCTTCTTGTCCTGCACAAACCATCTGAGAACCCTTCTCTGTACCAGGCCGCGCTCGGATTGTATACGGGGGACGGTGGTTTGTCAGAAGAGGGAGACAGTTGGGACTTTATGAAAACAATCTGCAGGTAAAAGTCCCCAATTAGCAAGTACAACTGGAAGTTTCCTTTTGCAACAATAGCTTGTGTTTTCCTAGGATCTTTTAGTGGCAATACATTACTATGATCATGTTAAAACACTCTCCTAGGACTGTCTTCCAAACATCATTTTCCAGTTTCAAATTATAAACTCCCCTTTCGGACTGGAAATTCGTCAACTTCCGATATACAGTACTCTAACCAGTGTTACACAGAGAGGCTAAAACACTTGTGGTTATCTCAGTATAAGAATAATTTTTGCTTGTGTGCGGCAATTCTACATGGACCCCTGATGATGTCTATAATTTTATGATGTCTAAAACATTTCTCGTTTATTTTCAGTAACAAAGATGAGAACAGCCTGCTTGTACTTCGGTTTGTGACCACCTTACTGGAGCAGGATTTCTACGAATGTACAAGTAGTTGGTATGCCACTTAGTAGCTTAATTTCTTTACAGTAGCCAAAGCTTCGTGAAAATAATAAAGACTATTTTTTCTTCTTTAAATAAATTGATAAATATATTGCTTTTTAAAGATCGCGAGATGTTGTAAAGCAACTAGAGTAGAGTGGGAGGTAAAAGTGTCGTAATCCCGCAAAGCAGGCTAATTCCTTTGCGCAATCTTGTACTACCGGTTTATGCAATCTTGAATTACCGGTTTATATGTCTAGAGTTAGGTATTGGAGCTGTAACAAAATCAAACAGAAAGAGAAAACTACAGTAGAACCCCGGTAACTCGAACTCGGATAACTCGAACAACCCCGCTAACTCGAACGGTTTTTCGTTTCCCTTCAGAGTTCGAGTTACCGGGGTTCTACTGTATACAAATATTAAAAAAAACTAAAGGAAACACAGAATGAAACGAAATAAAAGAAACGATTGCGGCAAGTAGATTATGGCGAATGTTTCACCACAAATGTTTTCTAGTGGATTCCTTTTTTGCTCGCAAACTCGGAAAAACATTTCATTTCATTTTGCGAGTTTGCGAGCATAAATTGCGAACCCTGGATCATCCTAACTGTGAACTACCTTAAGGTTACTAATTTTAGCGATTTTTTCAGAGCAAGATTTAGCGACTATTTAATTTAGCGATTTTCTGAAAAAATTAAAAAGTTAGTGATATCGTGTAAACCAGTTTTTAATGAACATATAGCTAAGATGGAAATAAATGTTCAGAAAAGAACAAACTCACTTGAAATTGAGCGAACATTTGCATTTCCAGAAAGAACAAAGTTACCGGCGTCTATTTTTAAAAGAATTTTTCAAGTCGACTATGCTTAATTTTGTTTCCCTTTGGGGTGGGAGGGGTGTATTTAAATTGAGCAAGTATTAAAGTTGACCGAAACAAATTTTAGCGAGCACTAAATTTGGCGATTTTTGCCCAACTCGCTAAAATCGCTAAAATTAGTAGCCGCTAACAATAGTAACCTTAAGGTAATAAGAACTAGAAGGCAAAAGCTGTTTTAAAATCGGTGCCAAGCTTAGAAATACGCGCGCAACAATATGAATAGTTTTATGAACCTCTTACATGAAATAATGCCGAAATCGTTGCATGCCAACCGTTGTTAGCCTTTTATAATTTTTCACTATTTTTACAGCGTTTCAACCACTCCTAGAGAAAAATTAAATTGCCTGAAAAATTCACTGCTGTGGCGAATGTTTTGTCCGGGACCTTCATCAATCTCCTTTCACACTCGACTGCGTGAGCTGTTCAGGGTCACTTGGAGCGCCGCTTGTTCATCACGCGACGATCCATCTCAAGTGAGTA
>NW_027558562.1:0-9756 GCF_052425735.1 Oculina patagonica
ATTTTAGCAAGGCCAGGCCACTATTAGTGGATTTCCAATTAATACCAATACCTTCATTTGATTTTCAAGAAGCACTTAAAGTGTATATGACACAGTTTTTTTTTATTTGCCTGATCGAATGTACGTGGAATGCTGATGGGAACATCGAAAAAAGAAATTTGAAATCTCTTTTTTTCAACGCGTTTTCGCGCTCTAAAATCGTGAAATTTCACTTCCGGTTGGGTCCAAAACCGCGCACATTGGGGATCTGGGTCTATTCTGCTTTTGACGTCATGGCTGATCTAGACCCAGCTCCCCATTGTGCGCCGTGACGTCAAACAAGAATGCGCTCAGTGAAAACCGCCTTCTCATTTTACTTACCTGTATATTTGCTGATATGATATATGATAGCTTTATTTTCACACGCTGTTTCCATCGGCTTTTCTAAAAAAACTATTATTACACTAGTATCCCTCTAGACGTCAGATCATTTATAAACTTCCAAGCCTTTAGCGTTTTTTTCGGTTTTCCGGCAACCCAGCCAAAATCTTCCTTTGAAATTCCCTGTTCAGTTTGTTTGGTTCTTGAGTGTATCACTTGTTTGAAGTCACGGCGCCCAGTGGGGAGCTGGGTCTAGACCGGCCATGACGTCAAAAGCAGAATAGACCCAGCTCCCCACTGTGCGCGGTTTTGGACCCAACCGGAAGTGAAAATATTGCGTGTTTTAGGTCAAAAACGCGGTGAAAAAAACAGATTTCGAATTTCTTTTTTCGATGTTCGCATCAGCATACCACGTAGATTTAATCAGGCAAATAAAAAAACATCTGTCATATACACTTTTATGTTGGTGACACTGCCCCTTTAACGAACATATATAATAAGGGTGAAGAGATAAATGATTACATGGGTATGGCAAACAACACCAATTTAGCACAGCGCACCAAAAAACATACCGTCATAAACAAAATTCTCTCTCTTCAACGTTGCATGGACGGTAGCTAAAGCGTCGATGGTAAAGTTTATGACGTATACATGAAGGTTAACTGCTGTAAACGTTCCTCCGCCGAACACATGCATTGAGGTTCCACGGAATTCACGAACTCGCTCCTGATTTGTTACCATCATGGTCCCCTTGTTTCGAACGCTGATTGCTTCGAAATAAAAGGTCTAGAAATGAAAAAAAAAAAAAGGAAAAATGTTTAATATGTGGGCTGTAGTATACATTGCTGTTATTTCGGGCATTAGGACATAAAATATGACGCGAGTACACAGCAACGAGCTACTGGAAATTCAACTATCTTATCATAGGAAAGAAACGCTCAGGTTGTGAACTAACGTCTTTGAAGTTAACGCAACTTAACGCGAACTGGAGGGAAAATTTCTTTTGAATAAAGAAAATTAGGAGGGGATATTTTCAAAATGAGACAATTAACGCGATTATTGATGTCTAAAGATATTTCGGCTGTAGTACAAAAAACGGATGTCGAGAATCGCTCTTATGAAAGCAAGAATAAACTGGAAATATTGCAGATGACATATCTTTCTGGCTTTTACATTTTAAAAGATCGAAAAAAGTTTGCAGAAAAGAGAAGGTCATTGTTTCCTAGTTGCTGTTCCTAGGTGTTCAGACAGTATCCAGAATTTGGGGTGAAAAAAAGATCTCGGAAACTAACGCTTCAAGTAAATAATGTCGCGGAAATTAACGCCGACAAAAATTAACGCGACTTGAATTAACGAGAATCTTAAGAATTCATTTAATTTCATGGGGCGTTAATTCCTATAATTAGGTGCATTACTTGCAAAAAATTTCGGACGTTAACATTTTGGACGCTTAAAAAATTTCGGACGGTCTTATGTTTGGACACCTTTTTTTGTCCGAAATTAAAATCGTCCGAATTTTTTTGCAAGTAATGTATATATCAATTTCAACTGTTTTCAACATTTTTAAATGTTTGTTTAAAAACAATATTGCTCTTACCTTAGTCGGTTTTCCCTCTGTATCGTACATTTCCTTCATCCTGATAACACCATCATCAACCACGGTAATATTCTGACATCTTCTCAAAACACCATCTACCTCGACCGTTACCCCAGCAACGAGCAGCTCGCCCTGCATTGTGGTCAAGCCTCCTTGGTAAATGATCATGTCCATGGGGAGATACGATTGGAGAGAGAGGAAAGTCTGGTTGTAGCCCAGGTGAATTCTCCCGGTTCTATCGCCCTCCATTTGACCAATCACTATCGATATACGCGCTTTGGTGTTTGCCGGATTTATAATGGCGAGTTGCGCTCCGCCGTAAAGCTGTAATTCGTCTAGTGCAACGTCAGTTTCGTTTATGTCCAGATCCTCGTCATCCAATATGAGCCACACCCGGCTTGACCCACCACGACTGAAGTCACTGTAGCTTGCGCTAAGATTTGCGCCTGGATCCAGAGGTTTTCGTCCCAACGCGTTTGAATACAACGTTCTATTTCGAGTCCATATCGTTCCGTTGACAACGTCTTCATCGAGAACAATTCTTTCAGCATGTGCTGCTTCGTCAATACGGTCGTGCCCATAGGTAGCGTTTATACCAGGAACATTCTCTAGAAACACTGTACCTGGACCTCCAGGTTCGTATCTACTGGCGCCCCCTGCACCAAGGAATTGACCCAAAAAGTGGTTCTCGCGATAGTACAAGCAAATACGACCAGCCCCACCCCCACCGCCATAGTACGAAGTTGTGTCGTCCCCTTCGCCACCAGTCACGTCAAATTGTCCGTCGCCATGGATTCGTGATGTGTACGCTAGAATACTCCCGCCACTTCCGCCGCCGCTACGAGTAGCCCGTGCATCTCCCCCTCGGGAGGATAACACACCGTCAACCACTAGTGTATCGTGAGCAATGATTTTAAACCGACCTCCTCCTAATCCGCCTGTAAACGGGAAAACGTCCGCTCCACCCGTGCTTCCATACGTCGTGGGTCTTCTGTATTTCCCGTATGAGACACCAACTTTTGATTGTCCTTTACCTAACCCGCCATGGCCGCCATGACCTGCGCCTGAGGAGCCCGAGACGCCACCCCATCCGTCTCCATAGTAACGTGATCCGGGGACTTCGTCAACAAGGCCATTGCCCGAGAGGTTAGCAAAGGGTTCTATAGTAATGTTGATGTAGTCTAAAGTGAGACTGTTTGCCTCCACCTAGGAAAGATAAAGATATCACTTTAATAGTTTAATTACAATGCAGTCAAACATAAATTAACAACTAGCTCACTGTAACGGCCACCTCTAGCACTTTCTCCATCCCGTTCCTGCACCGATCCTTGTTTTCATTAACTTTACTTAATTCTTTTTGAAACATCTTTACAACGGTTGGTCATTTCTGCTTCCATGTGTCTGTTTTAGAGAGGCTGATCTATATTTGTGTCTTACACTACTGCAATCTCCCATTTCAGTGAAAACTTAACTTGCATTTTAATAAAACATTCTTGCCACCCCTGGCTGAGCTACAGACTGAATAAAAGCCACAAACTAAAAAAATTAAAAGCGCTATTCGTCATTTAGGTCATTAGTAAGGCTGAAAACATCGTGGTACTCAAAGTATTCGCTCTTTCTAACCAAGGGCTGAGCTACAGACTGAATAAAAGCTACAAACATAAACAATTTAAAAGCGCTATCCGTCATGTAGGTCATTAGTAAGACTGAAAACATCGGGGTACTCAAAGTATTCACCATTTTCTAACCAAGGGAGACGAGAAAGAGAATTGTTTATGTGGTAATTCCGACTACTATATACTTATCAGAAACAAAACTTGGCTTCACACTAGAGCTCGTAAGTATAATCTAAGTGCACTTGGGACCTACTTTGAGTGTGAAGGGGTAAAACGTATTTACTTGGACTTTTCTTAGTGACCATGGAAACTTTCGTTGTTCAAAGAAGCCGAAGAACGCCGCCAAGTATGGTCTACACCACACTTGAAAACGCACTTGACCAATAGGAAATGGAAGCCAAATGAAAGCGGCGTGAAGCGTTGTCACGATTCTGAAGATAATTGACAGCTTGTACCTCAAGTAATATACGTTGTCATCAAGTATGAAGCCAGATTTTGTAAAATGCGACTTGAGATTTTCAAGTGCACTTGAGTCAAGTGCTTACTTGAAACTTACTTAGCTTCTAGAGTGGAGCCAAGTAATTCAAAGTTCAGAGTGAAACTACTAACCTTAGCACCTCCTCTGATGTCAATTGTTTTTCCAGTCATTCTCACGTCTTGCCTATCCTCTCGGAGAGCCGCCATATAACCGTCTGTCTGTATAACCACGTGGTCGAACGCAAATTCCGTTTCTGTGGAGTTCTCAAGAACAAACCGACACTGTGGTCCCACAGTAAGATTTACCATTTCTCCCATTACGCCACGCATCGCCACCTCCACTCCACGACAGTTCGTGCTGATTGGGAAGGTCACATTGGAGCCTTTTTGTGACAGGAGCGAGAATGGAAGATGTCCCTCCGAGCCCCTCATGTGGACGGTCTGAGTTGGGCGCACTGTCAGGATACCACTGCTATCGCCAACAATTTTGTTGACGCTTATTTTAACGTTATTTCCAGATATCGATAGACTTCCTTGACCCATGATTTGCAGCTTCAGTGAGAGAATGGATAAAACATATTACCGCCAAGCAAATTAGTGAGAAAGATCAGACATACACAGAAAAATGATGTCGATTACGAATAAAATAAGGATAAATTTTTAGTTATTCTTGTTTACAGTCAGTCGGGTTTTGAGCAATAGGGCCCATGTGTTTAAAAGAGGTAGGATCACGCAATCCTTGGAAAGTGAAAATAAATAACGCAGAAGAAATTTTAAGAAAACTTTTTGTTGGTCTGAAGAAACAAGGTTTGGTGAATTCGTATAAATAAAGACGCAAGTGTTACTTGAGTAAGCGTCTGTTGTTAGCGTTCTGATCTAACGTGGGACGTTTGTGTCACAGTATCTAGTATCTTTTCAGAAGAGAGTTTTAGCCTAGCGTGTTCATAATTAAAATTGTTAAATTTATTTTATATGCTTAAAGGGGCAGAAAATAACCTTTGAACAACAAAGAAAGGCATAAATTCATTCTACAAGGTCCTGCCTGTTTGTAAAACGGACCGTTTTAAAATTCTTTTATTATAGACAATAGTTTAAATTACATTGTATAGATCGTTTTTAATAGTTTTTAATATATTTTAATGTAAATAGCTTTTAATATTTTTTAAATCTTGTAATATATATAGTTTTTATTCATTTACACGTAATTCAGTCTAAGGACTGCCAAGTGTAAAAGTTTTTTTAATAATAAACGATATTTCTTCTTCTTCTTCTACAAGGTGTGAATAAATGTAATCAATGGTTTATGAGGGATTTTCTTCCAAGTAATACTGTCACACTTGAAAACGTCGGCCCGAAGCTTAAGGCCACTACTGCCCTATCCGTCTTTAGCCAAACCACCTTTTGACAATTTTCATGACTTTTAAAGTACAGTACGTTTCAGCAATGCTAGACCACTGTTAGTGGATTACCAATTTTAATTGAAATGCAGTAAAAACCCGTGCGTGAGAACCTAATTTTTCCAGGTTAGCCTAAACAGGTTCTTATATGAATGGTAGTAAACACACATTTAGGCTATTTTAAAAGGTTCTTAATAGGTTCTTATTTTCTGAAGAAAATTTACATTGATGCTAATAGAACGTTTAGTAGTATTCGGCCTATTCCTTGTATAGAATTTGCATACCACATTAGTGCTTATCTAAAAATGAAGCATGCACTTATCACAGGGATGTCGCTAAGGGCAGGCTGCCGGCTATTTTCACCAGCTGAACAAGAACTTGAATCCGGCTGAAATTTCACATGAAATCAAAGACTTCGGTTAACTTTTTAAGCTGCCAAGATCAGAAAAGCCAACTGGGCTTGCCAATGAGCCGGCTTATTATTATTTTTTTATCTACATCCCTGTAATCATTTAGAATATGACATTATACACAGGCACAGTAATGCTTTGTTCAAACTTATTTCCCAAAGTAGACATTTTTAATCAATTTTAGAAAATAAGAACCTGTTTCCAAATTTGAGGCTAAATAGATATTCTTATAAAAATGGGCTCTAATTTGTAATTACAGTCCGACCTCTATTAAGCGGCTACCAATTAAGCGGCCACCCTCCATTAAGCGGCCACGTTCCAAAGTACCGATATATTTGTCACTTAACTACTGTATTTGACACCCCTATTCACCACTATTAAGCGGCCGCGGTCACCTTTTTTGCTGTCGCAAGTGTATTATTTATATGGTTTTTACCTCCATTAAGCGGCCAGCAAATTATCTTTTCAAGCGAAATGGTGACAAATGGTATATATCCTCCGTGAGATATCTTGAGCTAAAATTTTTCACATACTAACTGTTGATGCAAAAAGGCTTAAGAAACTCGTCAACGATGTTTTGCATATTTTTCTGTTCATAATCAATCCGAAGAAATACTGTACATTTCAGCTAGGTGCCATCTGTGTCAGAGCTTTGGGCTGGAAATGCACTTGATGTTTTATTACAATGAATTTTGGATTTATCTTCATATATGTTCACTTTTTAAAAGAATCTTGCTATATAAAGTCAATAAAATCATGTTTACTGCCATTCCTATCCAATTTATATTGCACCTCTATTAAGCGGCCAATCTCTATTAAGCGGCCACTTTTCGAAGTCCCGTGGGTGGCCGCTTAATAGAGGTCGCACTGTATTTTGCTTAACAGGTTCTTAAATCTTAGGTTCTTAATCGCGGGGTTTTACTGTACCAACTATTTAATGGAATTTTCGAGCTAGTAGCACTAAATTATGGTGACACTGTCACTATAAAGAAAGAAATACATACCTCACTGAAAACATGCTCCACGGTCTGTTCGTCTTCACTTATGATCCACGAAGTACTGGGACTGGTGTAGTGTGGCGTCTGTAATGTGGTTGAAGGATTTTCTCGAACGTAGAACCTCACAAGACTAAGAGAAGCAAATGTGCTGGATCTCTGGAGACTTATAACTACCTGTGAATTGAACGAAGACAATTACAGCTCAGCAGAAAAGAAGAAACGATTGCTTAATGGTTGGTGCGTTGGACTTTGAATCCAGAGGCCAGCACTTTATGCCCTGGCCACTAACTATGTACACAATGAAAATGGAGATTTACGATAAATAAAAGGTGGCTGAAATCTCCTTAAAGTTGGTTATCCAACTTTCAGCTATTAATCAAATGTTCTTAAAGGTCGACTTAAAGTTTGCTTAAAATTTTGGCCCTGAACCCCGCTCTTTTCCTTCATTTAAAAAATAGCGTGGAAACGTGGGACCACGTCGAGCGTTGTCGCATGAGCGTCACAAAAAAAAAAAAAAAAAACGAAATAAGATACGTAGCTTGTTACGTCTCTTGTAAAATGCGTCGAACGATCTTTGGTGGAATTTCGCCGAAGAAAAAAGACGTTTCTCACGTGTTATTATGAAATTCATTTACCTTATCAACTGTCATTCTGACATCTATTCTGCCCGGTTGTCCTTGAAAGCAATTTGTAGGGTTTATCCAGCCGTCAGATCCAGCAACCTCACTGTTCTTGAAATAGATGCGCACGTAATACGGAGTCCAATAGCTCGAATGGCAGTGAGGATAAACCAACAAGTACTCCATGAACAAAGCCAACGGAAAGGTATACGTCACAACGGGGCTCGAATGTTGAGTGTAGTAATGATTAGACGTTGACGAGAACAAGTTCGTTAGCTTGGAGTTGTCGGTTGCACATTGTCCAGAATTGTGAGAAATTGTTCTATAACAATAAGGCGTTCCTGTTGTGCTTAGAATAACTCCGTTTGGAGCTTGATACGACGTCATGTAATAGGGATAATCAGCGCGGTTTCCAGCTAGATTCAGTTCTTGTATCTCTTGGAGCCTTGATGGTCCATTGGGTGATACTCTGTTGTCAATTCTGAGAGTGCGGTAAGGTCGACTGGCGTTTCGATTGTTTTCCGTGTAAACAGTTCCTGCTCCACCCCTCTCCGCCTGACTGGTTCCTCCATAGCTCTGGAAGGATCCGATGAAGGTGTAATTACCATTGTAGTAAACAGCAATGCGTCCTCCGGCCCCACCGCCTGCGTACGGCGAGGCGCTCGCAGAGCATGACCCACCATTTACCGATACGGTTCCTTCGCCATCAAAGTTTAACGCACGGATGACAATGCTTCCCCCAGCACCGCCGCCGCTGGCGTCGGAATTTTTACTTCCTGGTTCACCGTTCGCGCGAACGCGTCCCTCAAGTCGCAACATTTCCGAGATTTCGAAAACAATGCGACCGCCTCCTCGCCCGCCAACCGCACCGTGCAAGCCGTTGCCACCACCACTGCCGTACTGTGTGGGCTCATACATAGAGTCGTACGAAAAGGAAGTTTGGAGACCGGCTGATCCCCGTCCCGCCCCGGCCTCCGTGGCTCCCACCTCCTGCTCCGGTGTTGTAGGAAGTCCGACGGAGAGCAGCTCCCGGTCCTTGTGCGGCACCATGTCCTCTGAAGTCTGCTGACACGTCACCTGGTCACGGAATGGAAAATAACACTTCTAGTACCCAGATTACTGTAGAAAATCTCCTTACTGGTTTGTATACATTTTCTAAATATTTTCTAAAGATAATTTAGTCTTTTTAGACCTTCTTTCTCTTAACCAGTCCACTTAATTTAATTTGCTCCAAAGACGTTTTGAGAAGTTGAGATTCTAAACTCATAGCTGCAGATTAAAGGTCGAATATGATAAAAAATAACAGTTTAATTTAATACTTCGTTAATGGACTAGCCTTCTCCAGGAGAAAACGCCAAAAGTCCGCCAAGCAAAGGGAAAAAACAATCGAAAAACGGCCGAATTGGGAGAGAAAAAAGATGTCCGTCCTCGTTTACCCGTTCCGCCTTTTTCTCAAGAACTGAGAAACTGGATGGGCCAATCACAAACCCACTCAGCACTAAAACGCGAATGGTGTATCAAACCAGACGTAATATGTAGTTAAGACGGAATCCACTAGGAAGTCGAGTAATATTTATTAAAGTTGGACAAAAATCAAGTATCAGAATAATTTACATCCTATTGCGTTATTTCCTACCCTTAAAAAAAGGTAAAGATGTAAGTAATTATCCGTGATAACACCAACAATAATTTCTTATCAGAGTCTGAGAAAATGAATTTCAAAGTTCACGAGGTATAGGCAAAATCTCACGTGTAGCCATTTTGTTAATTCGTCTTAAGCGATTCAGTGGAATTCAGCGGAACTTCGAAATTTGTTTTCGATGTTTGGTGTTGTTAGAAAAGATTTCTTTTGATAAGATATTTGAAGCAGTAACAAAAAAGTTTGCAATAAGGTGAAAATAATTCTGGTACAACAATTTCTTATCAGAGTCTGAGAAAATGATATTCAAAGTTCATAAGCTATGGGCAAAAGCTCACATCTTTTAAGCGTTTCATGGGAATTCAGTGAAACTTCGAAATTTGTTTTCGATGTTTGGTGTTGTTAGAAAAGATTTCTTTCGATAAGATACTTGAAGCAGTAACACAAAAGCTTAAAATCATGTGTAAATAGTTTTGGTACATAATTTTTTCCAATAACTACTCGAAGTCCCGGCGGATTTCCTCTTAACAAATCGACGCGCGAAGAAAATTACAGAAAAAAATTACGTAAGTCAAACCATGATTACTTTTGGTTTTGAGCTTGGCTGGACGATACAACACTGGCAAACGCAAAACCATTACA
>NW_027558563.1:0-9750 GCF_052425735.1 Oculina patagonica
TGGATGGAACCTGCTACTCAAAACCCCACTGACAACCCTGACTTTGCTTATTTACCATGATTCTTTACTGCTGAAGTATGATTATTATTGTATAACACAATATTTATTTTAACATAGCTTAATTTTTTTCGATTGAATACTTGCATACAATATGTCTTACTACATTGCTTTCCCGATTTGGACACATTAGCATCATTCTCCAGTTTACAAGAGGGATTTTAATCCTAAAGCAACAACACTCTTTAATAGCACCTAATAAATACTGTATTTCTAAACAGAGGCAAATTAAAAGGATAACACTTTGCTGTCCTGCTCAAATTCCAAGTCATCAACCACATAATTATCAAGTACAAAAAAAGGTTATTTATTTGTCTGCTTAATTTAACATTGTTTTTAAAAGATGAAAATGTTGTTCTTTATTTCTTTCTTTGTATATAAGCCCACAGAAAATATGAAAATATTTTCTTCTTAGCAGCTGATCAAATATTCAGTATTGTGCAATAATTTCTTCACAGTCAAGTCAAATGCTGAAATTATTCTATTTTGGAACATATTGCAAAACAAGCAACAATTGTTCATGCTCATTTCAAATAACGTTCTTGCATGTTTGATTCTAAAATACATTGGCTAGAAATCCGCATAAATACATCTATCTATTCATCTAAAATTTAACTCCGACATGATTTAACGATGTTTTGCTTTCAGATTCGATCAAGAGGAACTTAACACAAAAGATTTCAAATGAAAAGCTCTTTGATTGTTATTTTTAAACGCGTGCCACAAGAATTGATGTACAAACTATTTTAAACATCTGTACAAATTTTAAACTCAAGCCAAACACTGACTGCGTGTTTTGTTTTGTTTTACAAAGTGGAATCTGTTGTGGCGCCGGTAAAGAAATTTATGTAAAAATCTCTCGGTGGCTCCAACTATTGACAGGGCTGTTAGTTTCTCTTAAAATCTCGCTGAAACACTGTCGTTTTTCCTTAACTTTCCTTCAAATGAAAACTTTCGATTTTTGCAAAAATTAAATAAACATTGCCATGCGCAGACATAACAAGAAACAGACAACGTGTGTAACCTCGACCGATAAACGGAAATACATTTCCATAGCAGAGGGCGATTGCGAAACACGGAATTAAATCTTGAATAGAAACGCTTTGTATTCCTCTTCGTTGTCTATGAGCACAATGAGAAAGTCAAGTACATGAACCACGTTTAAATTTTAAACCGACAACCGAAATACGAAAGACCGGGCAGAATGAAAGCTGCATCGAAGCGATTTAGCATTCGATCTAGTTTCAAGCAAAATACCGTAACTGAAACGCTAAAGTGACCATAACACGTGCTTAGAATAACAAATTGAATTTATCTTTGCTGTTTAATTCCACCATTTTCCCGATCTAAAGATTTTACCGTTTCCTGGTCACAAAAAATACCCTCACGGATGAACAAGGACAGTTGACCCCGAATCTTCATGCACATAAAACAGTGAATAAAAATAAACAACGGGTTTTATTCAACGAAGGGTGTATATATATTAGCTCTGATATTATTCGTCTCAGGAAAAAAAAACAGACAGGCTACACCTGAACACGAAAGCCAACAGCGATTTCAGTTTGTGCGTATACACATCAAAAACACGCAAGCTCACAACAAAGTTTATATCGTGAGAGAATGTGCGACTCCAGTGACCTCGGTCAGTTTATACTGTGGGTTTATATACACGCACATAAAATGAGAAACCGCCACTAACAACAGGAATGTTTCATACCTTATCGTTCCTGTTGGAGAAGGAACTGGAGAGGCGAAGTTAGAATCTGATTGCGGGATGTTTATTCGAAGCGGTGGAAGAACCTTTGTTCTCGGCGGGCTAGGAACACGTTTTGGAGTCTTGTCACTAACCAACGACGTGAAACGAACCTTCACATTCGTCGAAGGAAATCGCAGCACACAGCTGAAAAAAGCACATTGAACGCATTTTAAATCAGCTACGCTTAAACAAAAAATAAAACTGTGCCATTAAAAATTACGAAACATTATACGACAAAGTGTAAAGTTTGTATACATACACGTAAGGCAATTTCAGCGGAGGTGCCCCTCTTCGATGGAAAACACCGTCAACAAATATTCCATTCTTCCCGTTGCAACTAAGGTAGAAATCCTGATTTTCAAATTTTAGCTGCAAGTGCTTCCTCGAAACGAAACTGGAATGTCCCATATTCACGTCTACACTTCCAAGACTGCTGTTTCGTCCGATAATAATCCGACTTTGCCGAACCAAATATTCGAACTCGCGACCTTCAAGTTTGGCTATCGGAGTCACGGTGTTGACACCAGACCACAGTTGTCTTGCAGGATTAACTGCGCCCGATTTTAGAGCTAGCAGTGCTAAAGCATCGCTCTCCTGATCTTGGCTTGGCGAAGACATCTTCCACTGACAGCCAGATTCCAAATTCCCTTGCGTTGCACAAGAAAAAGGATCAAAAGCAAAACAACAACACGAGGAGAAACATACGGGCATTCCGGAAACCAGAAAATTCCAAATATGGGTATCATGACCAAATTTGGAAATAGCGCGTTTCAGGCACGGGTGGGTCTCTGTTTAATGTTTGGGTCGATTTTGCACGTTTCTAGATCACAGGCTAGTTTCTAGATAATTTTTACATCTTTACCCCTTAAATTTTATCCAGCAGTTATGCAAAGAAATCAGCATGTTATTGAACTGTGTCAATTAATTAAGAAATAGAAGATGGCGTGCATGTAGCTCGATTCAAACAAGAGAAAAATCTTGGAAGATCGAATTCGAAAGTCACGCTCCAAGGGAACCGAGGGTCTAGTTGTCCTTGTTAGAGAGACTGGTGTTATATAAAGCACAACTAAAGTTCTCCAACAGTCTTGTCGATAGCAAGATACAAAGAACTCTGCATTGGAGAGCGGACAATTCATCTTAATTTGATTGTTTCAGTAGCATAATTTGACAAAGTCAGATTACATAGTGCGTAATGCTGCAAAAGAAAGTTTTTCTTCGTCAGCTAGCTAGCCCAGTTCTTTACCGCTGTAATTCCATCCGTAGCTCACTTTTTATTTCTTATATTCATTATCACATGCATATTCACTATATATATCACGGAAAAATACAAACTAAAAACCTAGTCAAACAAAAAGTCTGGCTGTGGCGTACAGGCTACCGAGCGCTTTACCAGTATTATGACTCGCAATTAGTATTGGTAATATCATAGGTGACAAATTACACTTTCAATCGTAGGTTTTTGACTGGTATATTGCATCGCGAACTCCGAGCTTTGAAAGTTGAAAGCATACATTTTGCTCAAGCTCGCAAGTGTTTTAGTCTTTGAAGAAAACCTTTTAGAGATTCCTTTTTGCTGTTGTCAAAAAGTTTCAAAGATGAATCAACTGTCAATTATTTCTCACATTATGACGTAGTTCGTCTTGAATGAACTGAAAACGGTGCCCGTGTAAAATGCTCAAAAATCCGCTCGATACCATTTAGGTAATTGGCTTAATTAGTCTTGAATTCGTTTTGACGTTTTGAAATATAAAATATCATCAAAAGTTTTATTACATGGCCAAGGCTACCTGGCTAAGATGGAATTCAAGCGAAAATGTACAAAGTTTTTAAAAACTTTAAAACATCTTTTATTACGGACGCCATCTTGCCGCTTACTACGTTGCCATGGCAATTTTATAATTTCACATGTGAAATTATAAATTAACGTTAAGTAATTTGTCACCTATTCAAGAAGCTTGTACTGTCCAGCGTTTACACCGGCATCACAAAAGCTATAGGTTTGAATTCCGCCAAGCCTGATTATTATTTTGAACGTTTTTTAAGGCCTTCATCAGAGCCTGACTTTCAGCTTTTTTCTCTGATCGCTTACTCGGGAATGCAAACGACCAGAGAAAAAGGTTGAATTCCAACTTAAGGTTTACGTTGCAGGAAGGCTTTTATGCGGAAAATGTGAAATTCTCTATACGATCTTAAACTTTTTACCTCTCACAGTTCACGTGTTTCATTTCATTTGTCAATTATCACACCTCTGTTGTCAGGGCCCTGTAATCAATAAGCACGGGCTGCCAACTTTTTTATGTTTATTGTTTTTTTCTTTATTTTAATTTCGAGCATCCAATCAGAATTCGAGAATAGATTGCAGAAACCCACTTATCACAACATGCTTTATGTTGACTTTCTGAGGCAGTGAATTGTAGCTTGCGACTGAGAGGCTCCAAAGTGAGACAGGGCGAAAAAGCAGAAATCGGCCAGTGCTGAATTAAGTATGGATGTAAACGCAGTTGATTAAAGGCTTTTAAGCCTAAAAAAGATGAAAAAAAATAATACTTTAGGTATTAAATCAATACAAAAAAAGTGTTGCCAAATAAACAGTAAAACCCAATGAATAATTGACGGGCTTTGCTCTCTATTCAGTGGTTTATAAATTTTTGATCTTTTGTGGACAGCCGTGACTAAACAGTTAAGATCCAATTGAGTTAACGAGTAAATATTTATTAATAACGTATGACTTGCGTTTCTCCAACAACAACATTCGGGACACTGCAGCTGCTAGCTTAGCACTCTGCAGCGGTCCTAAACACACATGATGGTGTTTTTCAGTGTCATGTTCTTCCTCGCTTCCTTTTCCAAAGTACTAACTGGCAAACGGTGTGTAGACCACCGCTCAGAATATGGCTTCGCCTTGGTGGATCACGTGTATCACTCGTTCAGCGCAGATCGCCTCTCTGCTTGTTACATCGCCTGTAACATGCAACCAGCTTGTCAAAGTTTTAACTACAACCTTGCCGACAAAACTTGCCAGTTTAACAACAACACCAAACGTTTTCGTCCCGAGTATTTTGTGGAGAAGGCAACTTCAGTATACGCTGATAACCCTGACTCGGGTAAGTTGTTTTTGTCAACTTTTCGCGACCTCTGCATTCGGAAAAAAACAAATTCTTAAAATTTAATTGCTTTCGAACTTCCTTGAACAACGACATCTCTTCGGGTTTACGATTTAGTTCTTTACTATTAATACCTATTTTCGTCTTACTTTTCGTCAATAAATAAATAATAAAAATCACTTAAAGTCTAAGAACTAAAATTATAAGTAACGTTTCAGATCTCAGGTTTTCAATGTTGAATGTTATGGAATATTAAGAAAAGTTAGTTTTTTTCAAAATAAACAATACATTATTGATAGAGTGATTCTATCTCACAGGAACTGTTTGTTTGTTTGTCATAGTGTTTACTTATTAGTATTTGTGCGTGGTACACAAACAACAAAGAGTAAAAAACAAAAGAATTACTAATTATTGTCAAAGTATTTTATCATTGTTGAAGTATTCCCTTTGTCTCTCTTTTTTCTTCTTCTCATTTTTATCATTTTTTTCAAAGACTCTTTTTTATATAGATTGATGATATATAATATATATATATATTCATCCATACATTGAATGATCCTCATAAAGTAGTTTGACTTCCATGTTGCTTTGTCTTCCCTAAGCATTTTGATTGGCGAAGGATTGCGCAGGTACAGCGTTTAAAGATTCAAAGACAACGTGAAAGATTGTGTATTGATGTAAACATTTTTAGATGATACCGTATTTATTCGATTTAGCGCCCTGGGCGCTTATTAAATTTTTGGACTTTGAAAGTGGGCGCTTATTAAATTTTCACCATTTTTAGCAAGTAGTAAGTTTATTTTGCAACAAAAAAATGAATACTTATAAGACGCGAAGATGCACCAAAGCAAAACTTTACTGTTCATTGAAAGTTTTTGTAGAATTCTAAGAAAACTTGGTATTCACGGAAGTCCCTTTAATAGTAATACTTAGTCAATTTTAATCGCAATTTTAATAATTATCAATACTCCTCTTGTGCACTTCAGAGTTTGTTATGAGGCAGGTGGGGGTGGGCGCTTATTCGAGGCTGCGCGATTATTAACTTTTCCTACGCACAGGGTGGGCGCTTACTCGTGGTTGGTCGCTAAATCGAATAAATACGGTATATGATTTTAAATTTTAACCTAGCATGATATTAATTTTTAGACTGTTAACGATTGTTAATTTTATAATTGTTTTAGTGTCCTCAATAAGCCCCCCCCAGGGGGGAGGGGTACTCAAAAAGGTTTTATACGGGGAGGCTCCGCCCCGAGCTCTAACCCCTTACCCTTTTATATACCATTTTGACAGAAATTGTACCCCTTTCGTATACCTTGTAGTGAAAAAAGGAACCCCTTTCACATACCTAAAAGACATGGCATAGACTTAGAACAGGACGTTTTCTTGCCATTTTCATGTAGCGCTTAATAAATTAAAATAATACAGCCATAACTGAATTGCGTCTGTTCGAAGTATTTTAATTAATTATATATAAAGGTCCTTTAAAATACCTAAATGACAGATTTTCATACCCTTTCATATACCTAAACTTGTGAAATCCCTACCCTTTTATATACCTGAAGCCTGAAAAAGGTACCTCTTTCGGGCGGAGCCTCCCCGTATAGGCCATTATAGGGAATTATCCTAACAGCGAAACACTATCACATTTATTAAATAAAGTTTATTTACTATAACAAGAATAATAAGAACTAATACAAAGTAGTAGCGTGTACTTTCCCACTAGTTATTTGACAGGGTTAATATTGTATCTATTACAATAAGAAGGATACATATTTTTTAATTTTCCAAACAATAGAACTGAGCTCCTGGCGCAAGCTGAACACTGCTCCAGTCTGTTTTGGCGCGAAAAAACAGCCAGTTTGGCAGGTTTGAGGTTGAAACTGGCGGCTCTGTTAACGCAGTGAAGCTTGTTCACGTGTCTGGTAGTGTAACTTGTGCTGTAAAAAAGAATGATGCTGACTCGTGGTCAAGGTTTGGCTGTTTGAAAACCGGTAAAATTAAAACCGTCATCACAACCTCAGATAACGTCATTCTGCTTCCCGAGAGTCAAGAGTTCAGCTATACTTTACCCGGCCATAACGCAGACTCCAAGGAGATTGAGTTCACGGAGATCTCAACTCCGCTACTGTTGTCTTCTGGACAAGAACTGCGAATCTGGTACGGCGAGGATCTGGCGAATCTTGGTGAGGGAGATAATGACGGTACCTCCTGTGTTGATGTGTATGCAAAGTACATGTACACAAACTGAACAGTCCGCACAATTTCAGACAAAATTCGTTGTAAGGCCCCCAAAAGGCATTTTCTATATGTATTTACGTCACTATAACTTGCAAGATCGACTTTCCTCATAGCCTGTGTACAGTCGTCCCCTCCCATGAGGGTAGGGGAACGGCTGTACACAGGCTACTTTCCTCATTGTTTCTACCTAGTTTATTCTAGAGGTTTTAGACAGCATGCCGAGTTCGTGGGCTCCCGTGCCTCCCCCCCCTCCCTTCCCGGGGGAGGATGTAGTGAGAATGAGCGACCTCGGACTGTCTGTATAAGTATCAATCTAGTTCAATGTCTTCAATTTGTTTGATGCCACCGTTCCCATCATGCAGGGTAGCAAAGGGGTAATTCGTGGCGCGTGATAAGGGCACAACTGTGACTGTAACGCGTGAAAATAACTAGAAAAGAAACGTGATTCGTAATTTTTTTACTTAATCTGTTGTTTCAAGTATACGTGATACTTGAATTTAGTTAAAATTTGTGTGTGAAACACGATCACAACCCCCCCCCCCCCCCTTGCTACCCTCGTCATTGTGCACCTTGAAGCCGCTTAAGAAGAAGAAGCAAGGTGGGAATACATACATAAATACATACACACATACATATACACACTATTTAGACACGGCAAAAAAACAGTTACAAGGATGGATTAAAACACAATAATAAGAAAAAACTGATTAACATGTTCGCCGTGCGGAAGCACGAGGGAGACATCAGGCAATTGATAAGTCTTTTAAATTGGCTAAAGGAACTAGCAGCTCTAGCATCGTGGGGAAGGCTATTCAACAACTTTGCCCCACTGTAACAGAAGCTTCGTTTTAAAAAATCAGTGCGGGGCTTAGGTAGAGCTAACTTATTTGCCTTGTCTCTAAGGTGATATTCTGTGCTGAATAGTTTAAATAGGTCTTGTAAGCACTCCGGAGCTTGTTTCATTGATAGTTTTAAACATTACTTTCGATTTGTGCTGTTTCCTTCTGGTATAGAGGGTATCCCATTCTAGCTTTGATCGGAGGGTGGTAGCACTAGAATAGAAATCCGACTTCGTAATGATCCTAATGGCGCGATTCTGTAACTTATATTTTTGTAATTTATCAGTTAGTTCATTGCTGAGACCATTCCACACAGAACAGAAATAGTCGAAATACGGTTCAATGAGAGCTCTATATAGCAAAATAGCTTTCTCTTCGCAAGTGAATGGCCTCAGCCTTTTAAAAGCACCTATACCAGAGGAAACAACCCTAGCAATCTCATTGACATGTTTGGTCCATGACACTGGGAGTGTTGGTCAATGTGGATTCCCAGGGATTTAGTGTGGCAAACTCTATTAATCTGTTGGCCTTCTATATGTATGTTTATTGACTGGTTGGCGGTATTTGAAAGCCTCTGGCGCGAGCCAATAAACATAAGCTCGGTTTTAGCAATATTTAAACTTAATTTATTTACCGTCAGCCATTCGTGAAGGTTGACAAGTTCGTCATTTATTGAATGTTCTAGTTCGGGTAAGCTATTGGCGGCAATGCTAATGCTGGTATCATCAGCATACATCCGAGGGGAGGCTTTACTCAGACAATTGGGCAGATCGTTGATATATATCAAGAAAAGGAGAGGCCGATTAAGCTTCCCTGTGGGACGCCACAGGTAACAGGGCGTGCGCCAGATAGCTCACCATTAACTAGACACTTTTGTTATCGGTCACTGAGATAAGAGTCAAACCACCTTAGGGACTTTTGATCAACTCCATAGCAAGCTAACTTTCGCAAAAGAATCTTGTGGTTTATTGTGTCAAAAGCCTCTTTTAATCTATAAATATCACACCATTAATAAAACCGTTGTCTATATAATGTAATTGGAGGGAAACATGCAACACTGATTGAGCTCCTTCAGTGCACAAAGCTGGAGCTTTGACCTAACGTGAGAACAATCCTCCCCATGCTTGTGACGATGACAGCTTCGGTCGCACCCCCCCCCCCCGCCCCCCGATCGCAACTCCCGAACGATTTTTCAGTGCACACGGACATGGCGAAGAGCAGGCGACTGGCTGAGGTGATAGGCGAGTCAGACTTAAAACTCGAAGAAATTTGAAGACCAGTCTTTTTTTTTTCTATCTCTTTAAATCCATTACAGATAGGGCCAATATGTTAATATGGCACAAATTTATAAGCTTCAAAGCAAGTTAAAATTCAGCTAATAAAGGGGAACTTTGGGAGCTTAGTGGACAACTGTCGATTTCCAGATATTTTCAGGTCAGTTACCTATGGAAGGCGCAGTGGTCTAATGGTTAGTGCGCCGGACTACGGATCAAGCACTTTCCGGGGTCACTGTATTGTGTTCTTCAGCAAGACACTTTACTCTCATAGTGCCTCTCTCCACCCAGGTGTTTAAATGGGTAACGGCGACATAGAGCTGGGGGGTACCCTGCGATGGACTAGCACTGATCCCATTTAGGGGGGAGTAGAAATATTCCTAGCCCCTTAATGATGCGGAAACCGGGATAAGCTCCGGCAGTGTGGGCTGCATGGCTCATGGCTTACCCAAACCTACAGCAAACCAAAAGCCACCAATGTA